>NW_016690186.1:585780-693355 GCF_001604755.1 Lepidothrix coronata | reverse complement strand
AAGTGATTAATATCAGTAGTCTCATGAGAAAATCCACCTATTTTATCTCTGGTAAGAGTGAATAATCAAATCATACAGTTAGATGAAATTCCACTCCATTTTCGTAAAGGGTGAGAAATACAGTATAGAGTAGCTGAGAAGCTATATTTATTTCTGTCTTTGGCCATTGTTGATGATAACACTTTTGTCCCCAGAGATCCTGAACTGCACTCTAAAGCTCAAGTCTTCTTGGCCAGTTAAAATGGAGCAACATTATGTTCAGTTCACTCAAGAACTTTACCCCATTGCTGCTTTCATTGTAGAAGAACATCTGCTCTTCAAAGAGAGTAGGAAAGTTAGTGTTGCAGCAAGCAACAAAAATGCAAAAATGCCCCTGTGTATTTCCTCTAGGAATATCAGTCTAAATGGAATGACACATGAAGCATAAAATGACTGCTTCAAATTGGGTCCCTAGTCTTAATTCACCTGTCAACCTCTCAGTTTAGAAGTGCAGTGAAAATTTAGGCAGCTAATGAATAGATGTGTCAAAAAAGATGAACAACTTTAGCTCTCAGTGATTTCATTTGGAGTGGAGCTCCTCCCTACTACACTAAAAGTAAGCCATTTCACTAGCTATCATGGACTGGGTTGTATAAGTTGCTGTAGCCAAACTTGAAAATTTCTTCTTGCATATTCCTTAAGTAAGTAATTACTTTTTAACTTTTTTTTTAAAAAAATTATTTATTTTAAGTGGAATTGTGAGTACCTAAATCAACCTTGGAGTACACAATTCTAGTGGAGACCTGTTTGGTTATTTTTTCATTTTAGCACTTAGAATGAGTACAATTTACAGCATAAATAATGTCTTAAAAGGAGACATTTCTTCCTATGTTCTGATCATTGTTCAAAATAAAAATAATTTTAAAAGTTATTGACTCCTAGTAAAGGTAATGCACCTGTTCTGAAGCACTGCATTATTGGAAAAACTGTAAGAACAGAGTAAGGTAAAATCTTATCAAATCTGACTGTTTGAACCTTGACTATCTTGAAAAATAACAACTTTTTCTTATCAGTTTCAGAACTGATGTATGTAGTAGTAAAATAGTCAAAATACTGTTTTCCATAGCTTGATTTAGAAAAATATATAGTAGCCAGAGGAGATTGTTCCATTGGTCGATATGTCCACTATATCAAGGTAACATCATCAAATAATTTAATTTATATCATTTTGCTGACAAACATGTTTCCTGAGACTGCTATGTAGCTTTTCAGTAAAACTCCACTAAAACTCTTTCCTTGACACTGATTACTTGACTAGCCATTTCTACCCTGTGTTCCAATCAAAACAAGCCAATCATTGATAAGTTAGTCATTTAAAGGGTTGTCATTACAGAATCTATATATAGATTGGACTTTTCTTGTACTTAAGATATCTTATTTGGTCAGTGTTTTTTTTCCTCAGTATAAATGCAAATATTGTAGTGGATATGTATCATGAATAGAAAAACAAATGATCTATCAATTTATGATGCAATTTCACTCTACAACGTTTTATTGTGACAAGTGTAAGTAAATCAAGAGACTTTTCTCTGAATCCAGTGGATTTGCTTTGGTATGAAACTAGTATGTAAGATCAGAATGAATTTCATTGTCTTTCATTTTTGTTGTTTTGGACTGAAAAAGGCTCATGCCAAAGCACAAATTGCTCCCTCCTAATAAGGAATTTTCTGATATCTGAAATATGAAAAGTTGTCATTAGTTGTCTTCATCCTCAAGAAAGGATGGACTGTCAAAGCACCTTCTTCTAAGGACAGGTCTCTTGTTGCAAAATGGTAAGAGATTTGAAATTACAGTGGAGAGTTTTGGGAATATTTGCAAGTAGGGCTATGCTAACTTAATCTGACAGTATTGGAGTCTTTGTGGTATTTAAAGATAACAGCTTGGATTCATTTAAATGCAATGATTTTTGACACAACTTTCTGCTATTGGTTTCTTATAAATCTTCTTTCTACACCTTTCAAAATAAAGATTGTATTATTACTAGTTATAGGAAAGGTTTTACACCCATCCCCTCTTTCTTGCAGATTGCTGTCAAAATGAGCGAAACACCTTCAACTAGTTACTCAGTGAATCAGCCAAACTCCTCTGATAGTGAACAGAGTTTATCCACGCGCCATTTCAATGTTACTGAACCTGTTGTGGCAAAACGGATTTGCTTCTATAAGAGCGGAGATCCCCAGTTTAATGGGATCAAAATGGTCGTTAATAGCCGGTCTTACAAAACGTTTGATTCCTTGCTGGATAGTTTATCCAAACGGGTCCCATTACCTTTCGGAGTGAGGAACATTAGTACACCAAGAGGGAGACACAGCATCACCAATTTGGAGGATCTTGAAGATGGAAAATCTTATATTTGTTCCCATCAGAGAAAAATGAAGCCCATCAACTTGGAACAGGCCAGCAAAAAGCCACTACCCTGGCAGATCAGCAGGCCTGTCAGTGCTCGTCGTCGAGCTGTGCAATTAGCAAGGGGGAATGAAGATGGATTTGGCCATCGAGAAAGAAAAATAATAACTCCCAAAAAGATGCTTGTTTTCAAAAATGGAGACGTAAGACTTAGGCGCACCATAGTTTTGGGAAAGAAAAATACCCAAACATTTGAGGCCTTTCTGGATCATATGAGCGAGTTAATGCAATATCCAGTTGCAAAACTATATACCACTGATGGCAAAAAGGTGAGAACAAAGATGAGTACTGACAATTTTTTTATGATTGCTTCTAGATTATTTTAAATTAAGGAGGTGATTTTATCCATTATAAGCTTTGAACATGGGCCTGGTGTAAAATCTGATGTGCTGAATTTCATATTTCCTTTCTGTGCCTTTTCCCCCTTCAGAAGACCTACTAGCTTGGAGGAAATATACTGGAATCTTGCAGTCAGAGAGGGTATTTTATTTTAAGCAAAAAGAAAAAACATTTTTTTTCTCTTACTTAGGCCTTTTTCAGGCATACTCTTGATTCTATACTTTTACCCATTCACACAGAAACTTCCTTTGGGCTTAATGCTGTTTATCTGTGGTTTTTAATCTTTTAGAAATGTGAACAGTAGCATCTAATAGCCAGGCATATTTTTATCATTGCACAAACGCAGAGCAGTTTATCATTAATGACTTGGAACTCTGACACCTGATTGGCTATCATAGTTTTCAAAACATGGACCAGGTTTTATACCACTAAATTCAGATGATGCAGCACTAATAATGCAGATTTTAATCTCACATAGTACTTTATATAATTTTATCTCACTTAGTGTTTTTTCTGAGTGTTGTTAAATCATAGAATAACATTTATGATTACACTTAGCCAATATTTAGCAAGAGAATTCCATGCAGAGCTCCAAGAGTTCAAGAGCAATCTCCTGTTTATCCTCCATTTGGTGAAATTGTGTATTAGGTTGGAAAACTGTCCATATTACCTACAAGTTAGTGAAGTGCAGTTTGTAAGGATTATCTTGCAATATATTTTGGAACATAAATTCAAACCAGTTAGACAATGCTCTGAGCACCTTGATCCAGTCAGACCTGCTTTGAGTAGAGAGTTAGACTATATGACCTTCAGAGGTCTTTTCCAATGTATATTGTTCTGTGTCCTATTCAATGGTGGAAGTATGTGTCGACTGCTTGCGGTGTATTCTGAATTTTTTTCTCCTAATATGTCTTCATATGTTTACCTACCTCCAAATACATATTTGTATTTCATGGCTATGAACAGCCACTGTGCAACAATGAAACAAAATTACATGTGCAAATACTTAAATTATAAGAAAATTCTGATCTGGATTCAAGTTGCTTCTTGAAGTCATTTTCCAATATATTTATATAACAAGATATGCCCCCACAGATATAGGAATTGCTTTATAGGAATTGAAAAATCAATTCCTTGCAATGATACATTTTTAATAGTCTGCTGCAAATGAATGTAGAGACTAAGAAGTGAAGATATTAAAGCTTGAAAGGGATAAATCTCTTACATTATTTTTTTGTTACTACCCAGGCAGAAAATTTAATGTTACTTTTTTTTCCCCAGGTTCCTAATCTTCAGGCCCTGATATTGTGCTCTGGAGCTGTAGTTGCAGCAGGAAGAGAGCCTTTTAAGCCAAGCAATTATGAAACTCTTGGGTATTTACGGCCTGCTAAATTGCTTGGAATTGGAAATCGTGTGTACCCAAAAGCCAATGCCAAGTCAGAAAGTGAAAAGAGTAAGTACTTTGAAACTAATTTGCATTTTATTAATTTGTTTATCTCTCTTGGCATAAGACATAAACAGTGACAATCTTACTAGGATCAAGAATGTTCAAAAAGGCCAGTTGAAACTGCTTATATCTGGTATGACTCCTCTATAAGCTTAAGATCAAACTGTTAATTTTCTTTTTAAAATGTAAGTTTCTGCGAAGTACTCGATTAGTATGAATATTTTGTTTCTGACAGACTTACTTGGAACATGGATGCAAATCTATCTTTTATTTTAATTCACTTGACTGTTATTGTTATTAATTTTTTGGTGTCATGGTTAATAATGACACTGGTAGGAGAGAAACCACAGGCTACTTCAGGCTCTTAACTGACTGAATTTCTTGACCAAGCATTTTTTCAGTTTTCAGAACTTACCTTAACAAGTGGAGTTTTGGTTTGTCATGACTTACACTTCTTCCCTTGTCCCATGTTCCACATAGACAGGAAAACCTGTCTCTTAATCCATCCACTCATAAATTAATCATGTTTTTGAAGCTGCTTTTGTCTAAACAGTGTGTCATCTGTTCCTATATCCTCATGGCTACGATGTATGTTTTTTGGATAAGTTTGGGAAAAGATACACAAATATGTACTTTCCCTTTGATTACTCACAGAGTTGTGCCACTGATAAGGTCAGTATGCTAACACATATTTGGGCCATATTCAAAATTCACTGAAGTCTGGAAGTATTCTCATTGGCTTTGCTGAGTTTTTCACCATTGTCTGCATAAATGCGTTTCAGAATGTCATGATTTAAGATCAGATTTTATAAGGAGTTCCAGAACTTCAATGTTTACTTCTTTGTAGAAGGTCAGTCCAGGGGACTGGATCTGAACCCTTTATTCATGTGATAGTACACAGGGTAGTTAATCATATACTGTAGATTGTTGGTTAAGCCAAGGAGAGATATATTCACCTTGACTGACATGTTTTAGTACAACCATAAGAACTAATTAGGAAATGATATATTAATGATCGCTAAAGCATGAAGAGGAAGCAAAGCCAGTAGCTTGAAGTCCAAAAAAGTGAGGGCCTGTGAATGCCTTAGGCTTTGGAGCTTCAAATAAGACTAGAGTTCTCTCATTAGAAAGAACCTACTGTAAAATAAAATTAGGTGGAGAAGTATTTAAATGCTTAATTATTTATTAAAAATTTCTTATATTTCTCTCTCTAAACAATTTCTTAAATGAACAGCAAGATTAATCATGTTTTCCTCTGTACTTGCTAATGCAAAATAAATAAAAAAGTATGTAAAATAAACACACTTCATTAGCAACTTTGGTACTAATTTTTCTCCTTTCTTCTTTTCTCTTTCTTTGTTGCCTGTCTGCTGTCTCATCATCTGGATCCTTATCCATGATATTTGTCTGCTCTGCTTTCCAACTACTGAATGAATTTGTGTTCTTTCAATATAATTATTGGTAGTGAGAGGTGAAATGGACTCTAGCTCAAGATCTCAGATATTCTCGGTTTCTTCCGATAAAGGATCCAGCAACAATAACAATTCCAATGATAACAACTCAGATTCTTCATATGTTCTTGACAGTCATAATGGGATAGAAGGAAATCAGTCAGTTACTGGTGAAGACTTATCTGTGGCACAGTATCAAGATGACATTGAGAAGTCCGTTCACCTTAATCAAGATGGCAGTGTCACAGTGGAAATGAAAGTTCGATTCAAAATTAAAGAGCAAGAAACCATTAAATGGACAACCACTGTAAGTCGTGCTGGCCTTTCTGATGACAAAAATATCTCAATTTGCAATTCTGCAATGAACGCGGAAGACTGTTTATCCAATGTAAATGCATCAGAATGTATAAATCCACAGGATACTCCGTTTTTGAACAGCTACAATAAAGAAGAGGAAGACTCATTACAGCAATCCAATGCAGAAGTGTCAGACAAAGAATCAGACTCTGATTTAAAAGCTGCTGATTGTAATGTCTCTGATCAGAACAATTCTGCAGATCTAGACACAAGCAATGTATCTGAGGAAAATATCAGGCCTCGCTTTTACAGGCCTCCCACCCCTGGGCCAAGGCGTGTTAGACAAAAGAAAGCAGTAGTTGAGAGTGTCACCTTGGTATCTGAGAAAGAGGTTCAAGAGAAGACAATAGGACAGTTTTCCTACAGTGAAGAAATAGAGAATGGAGAAAAAACATCTGAGTATTGCATGGTAGCTCATTCAAGCAGAAAAAAATCAAGTGTCAGTAATCCAAAGTTTAGTGACATGAATGGCAATGGTTTATTAAAGCTTTCTTCAGAGAATATAAAAGAAGAAATGCTTTTTAAAATAAGCCATAAAAGCAGTGATTTAATAGAAACCACAAATAGGAAGACACTAGATGTGCCTGACGAGGAGGAATTGGTACAGAATATATTGGAGAAATCAGTTGTGGGACAAGGTGCATATAGTAGCTTAGTATCAACCTCCAAAGCTAACATCAGTGGTTTCATACCAGCATCAAAAATTTGCCAGACAGCTAGACCAGGTTCAGCAGATCACATCCATAAGTCATGTGATATTAAACAAATAAAAAGATCACTGAGTTCTTTCATTACATATTCAGAATTACACCAGTCAAAAGAAGAAATAAACTGCAAAGCTGCTGATTTTATACCTATTTCTCAAGATTCAGTGCATTCAGCCTGTCCTGGACATAGCCAGATGAAGGTGACAGTACCTCCATGTAATAAGGGTCCTTCTGAGAAAATAAATCCTACAACTGAATTCTTTCCTACTGTTACTGAAAGTGAGAATCAAATCAGTGTCCGGACTGAATCTGTGATGACAACACAGCTCGTTGATAACAGCCAATCTGCATCATCCCTCACTAAAATGAAGAAGAAGAGAAAATCATCTGGTTTTTTAGAGCAAGGTACATATGAAAATCAAAAAGA
Source organism: Lepidothrix coronata (assembly GCF_001604755.1). Classification (NCBI taxonomy): domain Eukaryota; kingdom Metazoa; phylum Chordata; class Aves; order Passeriformes; family Pipridae; genus Lepidothrix; species Lepidothrix coronata. Next base: position 686,182 of record NW_016690186.1, on the reverse strand, counting down.
TCAAGAAATTTCAGAGATAACTAGAAGTGAGGGAATGCATATCACAAGAAAAACCACACAGGATTCCGCAACAGAGGCTATGGATAATTATTCTGAAATGCCTCAGAAAAAAGAATCTGAATTTTTACTGAAAACCAATGATGGATCTGTCAATTCAGACAAAAACATATGTCCTGAAGATGAGTTGTATCATCAGCATCCAGTGGAACAAAATGGATCATCATCAAATAAAAAAAAAAGAAGTAATAACAAGAAGTTGGCCAAGGTAAAATCGAAGTCAGGCAAAAAAAGTAGTATCATTTCGTCTGAAAAGAGTGAAGATGGTCTAATGACAGTTAATTCAAACAATGAATCTGAGCACAGTCAGGACACATTGAACACTGAGAAAGAAGGAACATATCTTATAACCAAATCTTTCAAACAGACACCTAACACATTAGTGACTTTAAAGCCATTGTCAGAAGTGCCAAAGAATCTTAGCTTTGAAAAAGAAAAGGAAAAGAATAATTTGGAAAATTCGCCATCAAAGAAAGAGAAAAAGCAAAAGGCAACCAAGAAAAATCTAAGTAAAAGTGCAAAGAAGTTATATATGTCAGAGAGTGCCATTACACTAGAGGACAGTTTTCAAGGGGAGGCTGGTGAACATTCACTAGAAAACTATGTCCAATCTTGGCTGAAAAAATCATTATCAAATTCTGTCTTACCCCCTATAAAGAAAAAAGAAGGGATCGTTGAGAATAGCAATGCGTGTTTTTTTCCTGAAGAAAATATCAATACTTCTATAGATAAAGAAACAAGATTTATCACAAATGAAGTGCATATGACTGGAAAAAACCATCTGATTGAACATAACCTAACCAAAAAAACTTTAAAGCCTATTGGTGAATTGAGAACTTCAGAAGAATCAGCAAAGAATTCAGGTGAAACACAAAGTGTGTCTTTAATTCATGCTAATACAACTATAGTAGAAGCAGCCGAGTACTCACTAAAGTCAGAATTTCATCAGGACAGTAAGCTACACTTGTTTCATGAAACACACGACAATGATGAAAAGATGGCAGAAGCTGATATTCAAGATACCAACCTATGTCAAAGAAAAAAATCTGAAGTTGCTGTTCAAGTTAATAGCACAATTGTTAATGAGAAAATTGGAACTGATGTTCAGAATAATTGCATGTCTAGCATGTTGCTGAATGAACTACAGTCAACTTTACTTGGTGTCCAGAAAGAGCATAGTGGATGTATAGGAAAAGCTTGTAGCCTTTCAAGTCTTTCTCCTTCAGGTTTTGGTTCTTCCTCCAACATGCTCCTAGCTTGGCTACTGGTACTGAATCTGAGAGAGAGTTTGATTGGGACAATCACAGATGATATGCAAAAAACTGCCTGTAGCTGTTCTGAAATATTTACACAGTTGCAACATCTGAAACAAACTACAGTTACAGAAAAAGCTGATGAGCTGAAGGCTGTCTTCTCGCATTTTCAACAATCAACAGAAAATAAGTTATTACACTTCAAGAGGGAACTTGACAAGGAGGACTCCCCACATTACCATGAGAATATACCCATATCTGAAATTCATAGTTGTATACATTTGCATGAACATGAAGAATCAGTTGAGCCTTGTGTTCCAATGGACAGTGTCAATTCTGGAGAAGCTCTAAAATTATCTGGGGAATTAGAAAGCTGTTTTGATATACAGAATGATCTTTGCAGAGAAACAGAGATCCTAGACTTGACTGCTCCCAAAACACAGCTAGATGGTCAATATTCCAATCCTGATTCAAATACCTGTAGCCTTGCATCAGCTTTAGAAACTCCTGAAAGAAATGAAGAAATGCTGTATAGCCTATATGAAAAACCACAAGTTAAACCCACTGATGCATCATTTACTAATGAAGAGTCAGAAACTTCAGTAGAACCTAACTCGACAGTTCATAGTGTAACTTCTACTGATAAAAATTGTATTTTAGATCAGGATATTTCTGAATTAGAAGGTGAAAAAGATATGCTACATGTTACTACTGATAAAAGTGAAGATGAGGATGTTGATCTGAAGTCATCAGGTGATGACAAAACCTCCAAAAAACAACTTAAACTTGCAGCCGATACCTCTGTAGAATATAATAATGAGGATTATTCTGTACAGGATGAAAAGGAAGATGCAGAAACTTCTGAGGAAAGCTCTGAGAGATTATCTACAGTCTCTCCATTATCATTTCGTTATGAATCAAAGCAAATTACAGAATGTGACACAAGCGAAGGAGAACAGAAATTGCAAGTAGAAGAACTGGGGAACAAAATGTGTTCAGAAACTTCTCAATTAAAAAAATGCTTTAAAAGTCCTGCTACGTCAGACTGGTCAGATTATAGACCAGATAGTGAAGAGAGCGAATATAACTGTCAAGCATCCAGTGACTTGACCAATGAAAGTGGGGAGGAAGCAGCACTTGAAAAACAATATAATACTGGCTATGTGAAAAGAACTATTGAACGGCTTTACGGTAAAACAGAAGCTTCATTTAAGCCTGACTATCACAAAGGATTTCCTTATATGTCAAAAGTATTTAAAACAGATACGGAAAGATTCCACTCTGCAGTGGGAGAAAAAATAGTTTATTTTTCTCAAGAATCTATGTCTTGTTCTGCAGAGAAATCATCACATTCTTCGCTACCATTACAAGAATATCCAGTAAACACAAACAAAGATGGCAGTATATCGAGAAGAGAAAATACTTTACCAACCTCACAATCTACTTTTAACAGAGAAGAGATAAATTATGCTAATGACTGTTTAAGGGAATCTCCAAAGCAACACTGTCAACCTAGCATACAAGCTAGTGAAGATGAAGGAATATTGATAGATAAAGGCAAATGGCTTCTCAAAGAAAATCACTTGATAAGAAGATCACCACCTGAACGGATTGGAATGTATGGTAATTTGGATACAACCTCAAATGACACTAACAGTGATGAAGTTCCATACTCTCACTTTGGAAATCTGAATCACTACCCAGCCCTTGATGAAATCTCTTCTTCAGAACTTGAAGACATGGTTAAACCCCCTGAAAATCTTTGCAACTACTTCAATATTCCTCATAATAGTGATTCAGACCCATTACAGGATGAGTTAAATACAAAAAGCAAGCCTAGCCGGAATGGTAAGATCCTTCCTGCAGAAAACAAAGAAAAGGTCAAATCGTCAGTCATGGCAGCTTCTACTTCCACACAGCCTGATACCAGTTTTCCAGCTTTTTCATCTGTAGAATTTAGAATGCCTGATAACAAAGTGCATCCATTGGAAAAGCCTTTAAATGCTGAACCCGTACAGTCTCAGCCAACTGATGTTAGTAATGCTAACAGAAGTGCTCTTCAGGAAGAAGACTCTCTGGATAGACTCCATGCTATATGTGGCCAACATTGCCCAATACTGATGGTAACAGTAATACCAATCAATGAGGAACAGAGAGGATATGCCTACCAAAAGGCATCTGATATTGAAAACCAGCTGGGTCCAAATTTGCTGGCCAAAAAGAGCAAACATTTAGAATGGTCAGGTGAAGATTTAACAGACAAAATTAATCTTGTGACTTTGAAGAATAACTCTATTAATAAGATTGCCAATAACATTTTTAATAGGTTTTATGCTGATAACACCTTAGATTTTATTAGTAACTTCGGAATACTTACATCTGCAACTCTGAAAGACACAAGTAATTTAGGGAAGTTACATACTACAGAGGATATCAATGTAAAATCCATGGAATTCAGAAATTGTCAAAATTATGTATCCAAACACAAACCCAGTGATCTTATAATAGGCACAACTGAGCTACCCAATGGAAAGAAAACAATGCATCAAACCTTAAGAATAAGTCTAATTCCTATTGTTGGAGAAAAAATTTCTCTCATGTTGGCAGATCCAGCAGCAGCCTGTCATTCTGAAACATTTCTGAAGTGTGATGCTTCCTTAAATAGCATTGAACATAAAGCCTCTGAAGATAAGAAAAATGAAAATGCCTTTCCTACAAAAGAAAAAGAAGAAGAAGATGAAGAGGAAGAAGACAAAGAAGAAGAAGTTTGCTTTTGTACAATAAACAATGGAAACAGTAAACATGAGAAAGATTTGTAATGAAGATCTTGGAATTTCTATAACATTAGATTAGTGAAAACATCTTCAGAACAAAAAATCACATAATAAACTGCTGAATGCCACACCCAATAAGACTCCCAATATGAATACCTAGATAAATATAAATCACAATTGTATATCATTGCTGAAATACAAATATTACTTAAATTTTTATGGGAACCAACATAAGAAGAAAAGCTGTTCTAAGACAACAATTTCTTGGTTAATAGACAGTTTTCCTCTGAAATATTACATGTTAAGAGGTAGTTACATACTAATCATCTAATTTTAGAGAAATAACTACTGCTTGTTAGAACAGAGGACTGTGATTTGAAATACCTACCTGACTTTTAAGATAAGATTTCTATATTTCATGACATTTGAGAAGGAGTTTGAAAATTGTCTTTCAGTAGAAATGCTTTCCCTGGCAGAAATCAACTGATATGTTTAATTTCAAATGAAAAGTAGGAAATACTATCCAAATGCTGTAATACAATAGCAAGTAGGAAACAGAAGTCGTGTTAATTTTATATAGATGTACATTATTAAATTGCTATTTGAGTTTTTAAGGGCCAACTGCAGAATAATTATGGGAGTAAAGAAATTTTTCAGTCTGTGTCTAGGATCATCCAGACACCAAATGAAATATGCCTCTTTTACCCAGAGGGTACTAGAAAAGGGGCGTATTTAGGAACTGAGAAGAGAGACTGTTTGTCAATGGACTTCCTGGCTCCTCTTGCCATATTTCCTTCTGAGGCAGCACCACTTACTTAAAATTGTTCTAAATACATTACAAGTTTTAGTTGTGCATTCGTCTGTAACCTCTGTACTTTAAACACAGTCCATGTGTTTTTAGCTTTTGTTTTGTTTTGTTTGTAAATATGTTGTATTGTGAGAATCAGGGCATATGCAATATGTTCCAGGATCTTTCCATCTGTTATTAGAATTATTTTGGATACTTGTTTACAGAATTTTTTTAACATTACATGTGCATCCTAAGCACTCATATATGGTTTACAATTTTCAGTAAATGACTTTAAATATAAAATTGGAAAATATTTAATGTATATTGTGATTAGGCAGAATGTTTCAGTTTTTCAGTTAGATTTTAATTCCTAATACTGCATGGTACCTTGCTTCAATGTCAATGAAGTCAGAGATGTACCTGAAGAAAAGTGTTACTTTTCAGCTAGACGATGAGAATTTGGCCATTCTGTACACTTGGAGGCTGTGTCTAGAATAACTGGCACACACATGCTGTGATAAGCCGTGGGTCATGATCCTTTGATTATCCAGATTGGGGACCTAATAAAAGGCTGATGCAAATTCCTTTGGCCCAGAGGCTTTGACTGTCTCCATGTGGGACAGAAAGCACGTGGAGGAAAGAAGTTGGAATTGAAGCAAAAGGTGTTTGCAGTACAGGTAGGAAACCTAGAAGCATTCTTTTTAGGAGTTCTTTTTAGGAGTCCAATGGCCCATATATTTCCCCATAAATAACTGTTATGTTTCTGCTGTTTGAAGCAGTGTATTCTATGTAATAAACTGATGTTGCAACCCTAAAGCGAGATATATTGTCTAATACATTTCATACCAAATAGCTGTGTGTTATTCTGTATGCTGGCCTTGGTTCTGATGTTCTTCTGTTCATCTCCAATTTTTTTGGCATCCTCCTGCTCCAAGTGAAGAATCTCAATGGTATTTTTCATCCTTTTACATGTTGATACAGAAATAAAATGTATGTTTGGAAAATGAATCTCAAAATCACTAGAATCCAACTGAATGTCATATAGCATTCTGAGTACCAAGCTTCTATGCTGTAAATAATATCTAAATGTGTAGACAGACAAATTAACAGGTATGTCTCCATCACTGACAGTCTTTCTGATTCACAGCACCCTGTACTGCATTCACGGCACCTTAACTTTATCAGATCAAGATTTAAGAACCTTTAATCAGATGCTTATTACTGAGTTACTGAGAGTTACTGAGCAAACTAAGCACTCAAAAGGTGAGATGTGAGGTACTCCCTGAGGTTACAATTACCAGACCACAGCAAGCAGTGAAAAGATTGTTATAGTAACTGAGGGACTCGGTTCTGTTTTCAGGATGCTAACTGAAAGACAAAGAATACAATGGTGACCTCGGAGCTGGAAAAAAGATTGACAGTGAGATGTACCATACTGTCATAGGGTTTATATATTAATGGTTCAGGGAAGATCACAGAATCACAGAATTATTTAGGTTAGAAAAGACTGAGTCCAACTGTTAACCCAGCACTGCCAAGTCCACCACTAAACCATGTCCCCAAGTGCCACATCTACATGTCTTTTAAATACCTCCAGGGATGGTGACTCAACCATGTCCCAGACAGTCTATTCCAATGCTTGACAACCCTTTTGGTGAAGAAATTTTTCCTAACATCCCATCTAAACATTCCCTGGTGCAATTTGAAACCATTTTCTCTGGTCCTATCACTGGTTACTTGGTAGAAGAGACCGACCTCCAGCGTGCTACAGCCTATACACCTGTGTATATATATTCTATATACAAAGATAAAGAATATCGAATGTCTGAGATATGCAGATAAAATAAAATTGCTTTCATTAGGTAAGATGGAGAAGGCTGAAGAGAGAATCTCACAATGTTGGTGACTAGAGCAACATACTGATTGACAGAGGGAAAAACACCGTGAGGAGTAACATGAGCTACTTTATATAGGATAGAAAACCATTCAGCAAACATTCAAGGGATTTATAGAGAGCATGCCATTCTTTGAGAAGAAATTCAGTTTTTGTCTTGCCATTGTTAAAAAAAAATCAGCCAGCATAACATATAGATCACAGTCCCAGGAAGTTTCAGTTAATCTAGTTTAGTGCCTTGCTAGGAAGAAATCACACAATTAGGTAAGTAAATACATATAATTACAAAATCTCATTTTAAAACTTTTTCTCTATAGTCACTACAGGTTCCACTAGAGGGATGTTCTAGAGCTTGAATCCTTTTTTTGATATCTGTCTTAACTGTTTTCTAGTTTCCATCCTGTAGGGTAAAACACACGCAGGTATTCTTGCCAAGAATTGCAAGGCAGTGGAATGAATAAAAAAAGGTTTATTTCAGATGCAAGGACTCCAGGGGAAAAAGGCAATGCCTCTCCTTCTCCAAGGCTTTTTGTATCTTCTCTCTCTCCTTTCCCATCCTCTCTGGCCCGAGGAGGCCTTGTACATGTCTGCAAACATGTTATCTCTGTGCATACCAGGGACAGAGAGAACTCACTCACAGCTTCTCCATGCAACTTTCTCTGAAATGCAGAAGGAAGAAAAAAAAATCTAACCCATTTGAGAAGGCATTTTACAGTCTTTCTGAGTGAAATCGAGTTCTAGTTTTTCACCACAAATTCTTCTGAAATTATACCTATCCCTATACATCCTCAGCCTAGTTAATTTATGTATACATATCCCAAAGTCATTATTGAAAGCCATACTTAGATATGCCTTTTCCTCCTTGATATCTGTCAACAAAATCAGACATTCTCTTAACTTTTTGTCCTACATAAATATTTTATCCATTTCCTCTAATCATCATGGTTGTAATTTCTGAAATGCATAAGACATATTTTTCTTACTTGGAAGGATGTCAGAGGAAAGGAAGACTGTTTAATTGTTTAATGTATCTCTATTAAACGAGGAATTTGTCTTTTATAGCCCTAATGATATCAAATATCATTAGTCTAATCACCATGTTAATCAGCAGTAAGAATTATGGGGAATATTTAATGCAATTTTCTTACCTTATGTCATGGATTGAACCCCAGCTGGCAACTAAGACCCACTCAGCCACTTGCTCACTTCCCCCCACCAGTGGGATGGGGGAGAGAACTGGAAGAGTAAAACTGAGAAAATTCATGGGTTGAGATAAAGACAATTTAATAGGGAAAGCAAAAGTCACACACACAGGCAAAGCAAACCAAGGAATTAAATCATCACTTCCCACAGGCAGGCAGGTGTTCAGCGATCACCAGGAAAGGCAGGCTTCATCAGGCATAACAGTGACTTGAGAAGACAAACACCACCGCTCCAAACATCCCCCCTTCCTCTTTCTTCTTCTTCCAGCTCTATATGCTGAGTGTGATGCCATATGGTATGGAATATCCATTCAGTCAGTTGGGGGCGGCTGTCCCAGCTGTGTCCCCTTGAAGCTCCTAGCCTCCTTGCTGGCAGGGCAATAAGAGAACAACGAAAAGCCTTGATGCTGTGCAAGTGCTGCTCAGCAATACCAAAACCATCCTGTATTATGAACCCTGTTTTCAGAACAAATCCAAAACCTAGCCCCATACTAGCTACTATAAAGACATTTAAGTGTACCCCACCAAAACCCAGCATACCTTAATGAACTAAATTAAGACAAGAGGTTAGGTACACCCACCTAGAGTAACTTAAATGTTTTATATTTACCTATACGTATGTTTACTTATATTTTATACTTATACTTATTTTTTCAGTTTAATGTGTTCAAGCTACAACAATTCCTGTAATGACCAAGTTTAACTTGTTGATAAGAGTATCCCTCAGTGATACCATTTCCCTTAATTCCATGCCATTGATACGCAGCTTCCACAGGGTGAATGGTTTGGGTTGGAAGGGGCCCTAAAGACCAGCTGGTTCCAACCCCCAGGCCATAGGCAGGAACGCCTTTCACTAGACCAGGTTATTCAGAACTCCATCCAACCTGGTCTTAAACTCTTCCAGGGACAGAGCATCCACAGCTTCTCTGGGCAACCTGTTCTGGTGCCTCACCACCCTCATAGTGAACAATTTTTCCCTAATATATTTTCTAAACGTGCCCTCTTTCAGTATGAAGCCATTACCCCTTGTCCTGTCACTACATGCTCTTGTAAATATTCTTTCTCCATCTTGCTCGTAGGCTCCCTGAAGGTACTAAAGAGCCACAGTTAGGTCACCTTGAAGCCTTCTCTTTTCCAGGCTGAACAAACTTGATTCTATAAGCCTTTCCTCATAGGAGAGGTGTTCCATCCCTCTAATCAGCTTGCTGGCCCCCCTCTGGACTTGCTGCAACGGGTCAACGTCCTTCGTGTGCTGGTAAACTTCAGTGGATTCCAAACAAGTTGTTACATCTAGGCAGCCAATCACACCTTTGCAGAGATACAAACCCTTTCTTGGAGGTCTTTTTTAGCAGAGCTAATTTGCTTTGAGACCCTAATGTTTGATGTGAGTACTGTCAAGGCTGTCATTACACAGCACTGCACTGAGAAGAGGTGATAGATCCTAAGTAAACAGAAAGCCGTATTTAAGACAATTTAATAAAAAATTTCAAAACTTCATTTGAAAAGTGATCTACATTCATGCAAATCTGACATAGTCATATAGGACACTTGGAGTAAAAGATGTGAATGCAACCTGACATTTCTTGACATGCCCAACACAGCAAACAATATTTGCCTGGTGTAATTTTGTGAAACACATATTTCTGTATTCATTGGCATGATATTATTTAGAATTTTGATTACTGAAATGCATTTTGTTTGAGAATCTTGAGTTTAAGTAATTCAGCGAGTCTTTTTTATCTTTTGATAGCTAGGAAATGGAATGTGTCAGTCCTCACCAGTGATATGCCATCTGCAGGAACAAGCTCAAAGGTTTATATTACATTGTATGGGGATCAAGGCAGTTCGGGTCCTATTTTTCTTGATGGAGACAAGGGAAAATTATTTCAGAGAGGCAATGAAGACATCTTCACAGTAAGTAATATATATTCATTGTATTACCCTCTTGCATTCTGCCAGATCATATGACATTTCAAAAATCTATGTGATGAAAAGACAGCTTTTTGCGTGGTACACATATCTAGAAAAGGTAAATGGGACTTAAATGTAGAGCTAAATTTAGTATCCTTTCTCACTCACTCATCCAAATCTGATTTGATCCAACATATTTATTATCTGTTTAAGAAGAACTACTGTTTAATTTACATAGTGCCCCAAAAAAATACCAAGAAATATAACACAACAGATAATTGTTTAGTTTACAAATTTGAAACAGGGCTACAATATTAAAAATTAAATAAGGAAGTGAAGAATTAGGATATGGAGCAAATTTTTAATTTTGTTAAATACCTGCTGCTTTATTGAAGTAATGCCAAATTTTACATCTGTAATAAATCTGCTATCTGCAGCTGCTTCTGCTCCCAATGCCACAAACAAATTCCTTCCTCATCAGTCTTGTGGCATAGTGATTTAAGTGATCCAGAATAGGTCCCTCATCACAATCTGCATAGCTTGAGTGTATATATGGAATTGTCAGGGATTGTTTCTGGCAGGTGTCCACTATAGGGCCATATGACAAACAATTGCTTCCATTATTAGTATCCAGCATAGCAAGTCCCCTCTCTGAGAAAAGGTGTTTAATGGCAGCATTGATTAAGAGCTCACCTTTCCCACAGTAGCCTCATGGATGTTTGGGATGCAGAAAATGCAATTCTTTGCCCTCTTCAACCTGATGGAGTTTCTCAGAAGAAGCACTTCTGATATAGTATGTCATTGTCCATCTGTGATATCAAAAAATCCCAGGTTGAAAGAAGTAGACAAAACAAGTAACCAGTTCTCTGACAGATAAAAAACCCCCTTCACAACAGATATCATTGGCTCTTTACTGTTGTAATTATTGCAATTAATTTTACCTCCAATGACTTTTAAATGCAAAATATGGAGGCAGTCACATTGTTTGGGATTTAGGATTCCCCTCTCAGGCAAGTATGCATAGCACTGAACACAGTTAAAGAGAGCCTACTCTGAAATGTATAGAAAGAGAAAAGTCTCTCCGAGTGCACTGTATGCTAGATCTCAGCTGTGGTCTGTCCTCCCTGCTCTGTCTCTTTACTGTTTATAACACTGAGTTCAGGGAAGTTCATGATACAGGGAATTCAGTTCACACCCATCTATACACTGTCAATGAAAACATGAAAATGAGTTGTACAGAAAACAACAGAAGGACAGAAAATCAAGCCTACATTATAATGAAATAAATTATACAGTGAGGAGGGAAGACACTCATGGTGTGCTTCCAGTTCCTTGAAGATAAGCTTTCTATTTCTACACTTAGGTTTATACTAGTAGTTTAATAATCTTCATACAAAGTTATTCCCTCAGCACCCTGCTATCTGCACTGGACACACTCATCCTGCCTGCCCTAGAGCTAATCTTTCAAATACAGCTTTTAAAGTTGGTTTAATTGAAATGATTTGTAAAAGGAAACATCAAAGCTGAACACAATTGTTTCCAAATTGTAAGGTATACACTCCTGGAGGGGTAGGGAAAAACTCAGAGGTAGGTGGGTGGCAAAAATTATTTTGTAGAAGGTCAGTGGTATAAATGCTAAACTGAGTCAGGTTTTAGGGTCAAGACAGTTCTGCTTTTTAGTCATACAGAGTATATTCATCTCCCACTGAGGCTAATATTCAGTGGGGAACAGATACAGCAGCATTCATTTAAATGGAATTGTCAGGCCAATGGGTTTTTTGAGGGTTGTCCTTTAGAAGGCTCAAGGTTCTAATGATTTTTTGAAGCAAAATAATTTGGAAGCACTTGTTTAAATATCAGAATATTTAATTCCTCCAAACAAAAGTCTCAAAGTGAATTTCTGTTGCGCGTCTTTTCTGTTTGAAAATGGTTTTGTGTTTCATTAGTTGTATTTCTTTTACAGATCAATACTAGAAATATAGGACATCTCTACAAAATACGCATAGGACATACGAATGCAGGAAATTCCCCTGCCTGGCACTGTGAAGAGGTAAAAGCAGTGAGAAAGAAGTTTATCTTTCCAAAGGCAGTCACTAGGACAGTGGAGTCAAAATATGAGTAAGAAAAAATCCCTGGGATAAGTATATTAGCATCATCAAATACTTGCACCTTCATTTAAGGGATTATTTATGAAGGAGTGTTTTTGTGTGGAACTAAAGGCAGCTTATGATGATATGCATTGGTTGGCTGTTTACAATTTAGTGACAGCTGTACATTACGTTTCTTTAAAAATGTGTGGTTGGGCAGCAAGGAATACTGCTTAAGTTAGCTGCAGTTTCTACAGTCTTTCTGTGTTACAGAGTGACTAGAGTTTGTTGAAACCAAGAAAGTCATTGAATCCAGTCTGGCTAAGTCGTCTCCAAACCCGTGGCTGATGCTGGGTCCTTATGCACAGCATAAATACCTCAGAGCTACATTGCAAATGTTTCTAATTCTGTGTCTCTGAGGACAAAAAGACAATAACAGGTTCTTCTCTCTCCTTATGCAGAAATTATACCTTGATTCAGGTATAGCAAATATAATAAAGTAAAGAGAATCAGCTAGTTCTGTTTCAAGCCTCAGTTGTGAAGCATAATATATAAGTTTTTGGACTGGAAATTAAAGTAGGTGACTTTTATCCTTAGCATCCATGATGTACTATGTGTGCCAATTCTGTGCTATGCATGCCTGAAACACTTCCATCTTTAGGCCAAGAGTTTCTTATCTTTCAGTTAAGAGGCAGCAGTTTACGAAGAGTTTTAGAAACAGCTGGTAAACTCAATGTTAAAATTATATTTCAAGGTATATGTATATCTATGTAATGTAAAGTGTCCACTGGAGTAAAATATTCATTGATTGGTGCTCAAACTCTCTGGCTATTTGATGCTTGTTTTTATCTGAGACTGCATCTCAGAAAGAAGACTGAGATCTGGACGATGTTAACTGAAGGTAACATCAGGCTGTGAGTTCATACCTCTAGCCAGTGGCTGTCTATTCTGAAATATCATGTCACTGGTAGTATCCCTCTAAGAGCTTTCATGATAGAATTCTAGAGATTATATCTCTTTCAATTCAGGTGAGGATTGCCTGATTAGAAAACATAGGTATTTGTTTTTCCTGGAAAAGCAGAATGATGTAGCCAGAATATCATTTAAGATACTTTTTTCTTCTGTTTCAAGCTATTTTTGTTTTCATAAATATGTGTGTGGAAGCAGTAAAAGGGTGAAAAATACCTCATAGCTTTGTCCCATGAGACAATGGGACAGGTTACCTGCAATTTCTACAATGCATCTGAGTTAAGAAGCTAGAAAAGAGCAATGGGTTTTCTCTTATGGAAAAAGTTCATTTGTATACATAATCTTCGTATTAGAAGTTTTTGTTATTGTAAAATCTGACTCAACAAATAAACCTTTGCAGGTTTGTTGTATGTCACCATCTGTTAATAGAGGCTGCGCTGCCTGCTTTGTATAAGACGGACATTTAAACTGGGAAACGGAGGAAGTCTGAAAAAACAAAAGGAAAATGAAAAATGAGAACTTATTATTCTCCTCCTTTCCACCTGGGGTATATTAAATGAAATGAACAATAAAATTAAAAATAAAAAAAATCAACACTTCAGTGTGTTCCATTAGTTATTAGCTTATAAATTTTAGTTGTCTCCTTATGGAATCTCAGTCAATCAGGCACAGTTTTTAGGGCATGATTCATCAGCCAGATCATTCCCTCTTTGCAACTTTGGGCAGAAGGTCAAAGAAAAGAAGTGCATTCAGCTGAACAGACCATACAAGTAACCTGGTGTTTTGTGTAGCAGAGAGACAAAGGAGTACAGCCATTGATTTCTACACTTCATAGAATAGAAACAATCTACAGACATTTAACATCATTGTTCCTTGGGAAATCTACTTTTTTTTTTTTCAGGAAGAACTGCAATTAAAAGAGAGTGATCTGCAACTGCAGAGCTTTTCTGGTAATTAGGTGCACTAGACCTCCCTCAGTGTTCTGCGGTTTCTATGTCTGTTACTGTACTGAGATGATATCAGGCCAGAAAATGTCCACGAAGGTGCTGCTTTGCTAATCTAAAATCCCTTTTCAAGTTTTATCAGTAGATGCTGGCAGGCCAAGATGTGTCAAGTTTTTCAGACAAGATGAATCTCTGTCTTAAAATTTTAATATTCAAGAAGCAAAAGAGAGAAAAATGTTTCCAGTAATTCTGGGTTTCTTCAATGTTCAAATTAAGGAGATTAGATTCTGCAAAACACAGAGTGAAACTACAAGTAGGGACTATTATAACACACAGCAGCCTCCGAAGTGTTTACTTTGAAGTACAAAATAACCTCCTTCCCTCCTTCAGCTGGTATGCATATGGTCCTTTTGCTGCTGCATGCTAGAAGTTGGACATGAAAGAAAATTTTGTAGGGCACTGTGCAGGCCTCGACTGGTGTTGGGGCTAGCACTTTCACGGTTTGTTTATGTCACAAGCAGTGTTGAAGAATCAAAACCTGTTCCCTTAATTCCTGTTCTGATAAGAAAATAAGAAATAGAGCTGCAAGCATTGCCAAACTTCAAGAAGTTCCGTCTTTGGTAAGCCATGCCACCTAGTGCCAGCCCACGTGGATGTACCAGCTGGAACAACAGCTGTATTTTGTGGGAGTGAACCTGAGCTGATAAACCCTGTTTCTTGATTGCACAGAGTAACTTGAGTTACTCTGCCCTGTGCTTTCAAATCTTACTGAGTGAAAAGTCAGACCGATTTTTTATCATACACAGAGCTCTACCTGCACAGATTTCAACAGCATCCCACTCGTTTCTGTTCTGTACCATCTGGTGTCAGATCAGCAAGTTAAATTGGAATTTTTTGTGCTACTTAGGTGCAGTTGCTGAACCTTTCCTCAGGGGAGCAGTTTTCTTTCCCTGCACATCGATGGCTGGCCCAGGACCAGTCTGATGGGGAGATACCTGTGGAGCTTCCTGTTTTACAGCAGGGTCAGCCTATCCTTCCAGGTAAGCATAGTACCACATCAGCTAAGTCAGACTACAGACAGCTGTTGATAGAGGTGAGTTAATTGTTTTTCATCAGGCCCTCTATTACTTTCTGGCTGCTACAACACTTTTTCTGTGCTGTTTTCCTGTGGTTACTGGGCATACTCAGATAAAAAGTTAAGAAGCACTGGAAAGAAGATGGGAGAGTCTTTAATGCTTTGAATTTCACAGATTCCTCAAGAGGGCTAATTCTTTGGTAAGATTTTCAGCATGTGTGTTTGGTTTAATACAAAGGCAATGGTAAAGACACCTCACATATATGTAACTAACATGGAGCCAGCACATATGAGTCAAATTGCAAACTCTGTTTTCAATAATTGAGGATTATAGCTCCAGTATGACTATTGTAGCTGCTGTTTTAGTTTCTTTCTGATAAGAAATTAAAAGTGTAAGTGTGCTGTTGTGCTTTTTAATTTCTGGATGTGTAACAAAACTTTAAAAATATTTTGGAAGGCTATAAGTATTAAAATTTCCATTACTCACATGAAGGCTGTATTGTAATTAAAAGTGAATGATGCCAAATGGTACAAAAATTATTGGGTGTTGCTGCTGTTACCCTCTTTTAATGTCTTTACTACGCCAATCTCTGTGACCATGCTGGATGTTATTGCTATAGGATCTCTATGCTTGAGCAATGGGAAGGGGGTGGAAAGTCTGTGCTTTTTCTTCCCTTCTCTCCAAATGGCATTGACCCTCTCTGGCCTAAGAAAATTACAAGGGCATAGCAAGATCAGTGTGTCCTAGGAGAGATATGGGTGAGGAAACAAGAATGCTGGGTCAGATTCCCATCCTATAGGGTGTCATGCTAGAGGGGGAAGAGCTGTAATACCACTGGTATTATTTGTATTATTATTTCACCAGAATAAGATCCACCTGGAACATGCCTTCTTCTCTTCCCCCAAAAAATCATATCAGCTGCAGTGGACAAAATTAATGGGACTTGAGAAACTTCCATTCCAAGTTCTCTAGAAATTACAGAACCCCTTTTCCAGAATGTTTAATATTATAGCAATGATTGGTGGTATGTATATGGCCCTTTGTGTTTAACTTGTGAAACAGAAATTGTAACAGGTATTTCAGTGGTAGCAGCTGTTGTGGGTGCAGCTAGAGGAAGAGGATGTAAATAAATTCGAGGGGCAGAAGTCCAGAAAATGGCCCATGAATGTGGAGAAGCTTACCATGGTACAGTTACTCTTATAATAAAAAGGTGGGTGGCCTGGAGTTGAATTTATGCCTGTCTGTGACAAATGCACTCTCAGATTAAGAACCTGACAAGAAGAGCAGAAAACACAGGTTTGTGTTTCATTAGTATGTTTTAAGAGAAACAAAATTGCAGGAGAGATTTCCTCCGGTGATGTACTTAACAGCTGCAAATGGTTCATGAAGCACTGTAGAGAGAGGCCCGCCCACATTAACCACAATGACTTTTGATCTTGAATGGTCATGATCTTCGTACCCTTGAGGGCATGAAAAGCCTCAGCCAGCCTGCTTCCTCACAGGTTTGGTCTCTTGGGTTAGGAGATTTTGATATTATTATTGCAGGGGGACATAGCACACTGGTGTAAAGGTCAAGCACCTCCTAACCCATCCCTTTAAATAAACGTTAATTAATTATAATTAACATATTATATTGAATATGCTCAGTTTCCATATTTGCAGTATCTCTTCTTCCCCAAATGTTCTCTTGTTTAGATATTCTGGGACACTGACCTCAACAACATCCTAATTTTCAGGCTCTTTCTGAGTAGCTAGTTTCCTTGTTTCTGAGATAGAGATACAATGGAAGACTTTTACTATCCAGTAATCTTTGTGCATAACAAGCTCAAAGGCACACTTACAACCATCCTCTCAATCTGTATTTTGTAGCCAACAATTTCTCCCTCACACAAGAGAGGAAGAAAAGAACTTCTCTGCATTTCTATCAGCTTCAGTGTAAGAGGAGTCATGCTGAAGCCTTTGGAGAAGACAGTTTCATCTCTGGCTTAGTAATTGAAAGGCAGCCTCTGTGTCTTTTTGCCAATATTATATTTCTGCATGAGTCAGTGAAGAGGGAACATAGGTTTTAACTTCAGAGAAGATAGTTTGATAGAACAGTAAAAAGGTCTGGATTCAATGTGAACGAGAGATGATAAGAGGCACTTTAAAACCAATTTCTGAATAAAAAGAGGCTGAAACACTCTCTGATTTAACATTCTCTTTTTATTCAAAGGAAAAACATGGGAGTTAAACTGTTAAGAAGTATTACATAGAGACTTTGTTGCTGTAATGCTGGAGGACTGAGCACCGTTCATTTGACATTTTAATCTTCTACCATTCTGCTTTTGTCCCCTTCTGCTCTGGTTTATAACACAAGTTTTAATGATATGCTGGGAATAAATCAGAGTTACACAGTGTTGGTAGCTGGCGGACCTTTGCTTTTCTTCTTGCAGAAACTGGAAAGTAGGTAGTTATTGAAGGAGGCTATTGTAGCAGTAGAAAGGATTGTTGTGGTCCTAGACATGGGATTGTTGGTGTGGAGAAATGAATTCTCTGTCTCTGTCATGGTCTGTTCATGGGGAATCTGTTCATGTGAGTGCTGCAAAGAAAAATTTGGGCAAGTAAATAGATCATGTGGTGACCCGTGAAATGATATGGGTAAAATGTGGTCTAAATTAACAGTTCCTAAATGAAAACTATTTTGAATATTGAGACAGGCATACTCTGGGAAAAATATTACCTGATTATGCTGACAACTAAAGACTGCCAAAAGCTTCTGTATCTTAAATGTGGCTGTCTTTTACCCAAATAACAATAGCTGATCTGAAAAAAATATTTGTTTTACCTCCTTGTTCTATCTTTCATAATTCATAGGTGTGGGTGAAAGAACTGAATAATCTTAACTGTAAATAATCTTAACCCTTACACTTTCTAATTTCAGAAATTATATGTTTGCAAATGTAATGTTCTACAGTTACAGAGAAAATTAGATGTAAGAAACACATTTTCTTCTCTTAATCTCTATTCTGCACACTTTTCCATGAAATACCTAAAGGAAAGAATCATAGAATCATAGAATATTTCAAGTTGGAAGGGACCCATGAGGATCATCTAATCCAACTCCCTGCTCATCTCAGTAGTACCTAAGGCTAAACCACATGTCTAAAACATCCAGTCATTCCTTGAACTCTGACAGGCTCAATGCAATGACCATTTCCCCGGGGAGTCTGTTCCAGTGACCAACCATTCTGTAGTGAAGAACTTTTGTCCTAAGGTTCAGTCTGAAATTCCCCTGACGCGGCTTCATTCCGTTAAGAGAACCACAATTTCCTAGGATGAAAACTGTAAGCATTATAAATACTTATTATAAAGCTGGGATGATCCCTAGGCTTATGAGAGGTAAAGAGAAATGTAAAAAAAATGTTAACATTGCTTGAAATTTTAAGCTAGCAATTTTAAGCCTCTATGCTGGATTTAGTAATAGCATATGTCTATGGTACAATACTTCAGAGGAGCTTAGAGGTTCTTATCTCAAAATAAGCTATCTCTCATGTCAGAAGCAAACTACCACTAGTGTTCTGTGTGGTCACATTAAAATAACCTGTGCAGACTGTTTACCCTTTTAGCCAGATTGCTACCATTATCCAAACCAAATTCTTCAAAGATGGCTTGTATAGTAACATGCACAAAAAATGCTATGTAAGTAAATGAGAGATAATCATAAGAAAAATAAGGATAAAAGGAGAAATTATAAACACTGACCAGCCGCTTAGCATAATTGCGGATATGGACTGATCGTGAATGAATTTTCACTACTTATTAAAAAGAAGACATTTGTCTATCAGAAGACTGAAATGTGGAAGCAACCTCCTTCAGAGAATTACAGTCAAGCTTTATAACATGTTTCAAACGGAAACTGACAATTGAGTGATAATAATGTTAATGTTGTTTTGGACCCAGTGGTTCAGAAATTCTTTTCTACTTGCAAGACAGAGAAGCACAAGGACATCTACACCTGGAAGAAGAGCTTGTGTGGCAGAAAATGAGGTTTTTCTCTCGCCCTTTCATTCTCTTTGTCTAACAAATCATTCTTACCGTATGTGGGCATAAATTTTGCCTTTCCCATATTTATACTGAGTATTATGATTGCAAGTTTTTATCTTAATTCTGAGTTTTTTGGAGTTCCTACATTTGCATTTTAGTGAGCACAGTTTTATATTGATACATATTTTTATGTATCATAGTCTTTACTTCAGTTTCATTAGATTTTGACTCAAATTTAGTTTTATTTGCATTATCCATTTCCATTAAATAAATGATTTATGGAATTTAAGTCCTAGTTTTTTCCCTCTGAATTTATATCCTTTAAAAAATTTACATCCTTTAAAGAATTTACACATGGAATGTAGAGAGATGGTAGTTACCTCATCCCTGGACACATTCAAGGTCAGGTTGGACAGGGCTCTGCACAACCTCCAGTAATTGAAGATGTCCATGATCATGGCAGGGGACGTGGACTAGACAGTCTTGAACAGTCTCTTCCAACCAAACCATTCTATGATTCTATCCTATTGCATGAATTACTAAAATAATAAAACAATGGAGCTTTCTGAGTTCCAAGGCCCTAGAAAACTAAAATTATGGTGCTACATTTTTGTCTGTTTGGTTAACTAGTGCATTGAAAATGTTAATGGTTCTGTTGCTTTTTGTAGTTTTGATCTCACCACTTATGATGAAGCTAATCTTGGATTTATATTATTTACTTTTCAGCTTTATGATGATTTCAAAAGATGCTGCAGGACAAAGACATACTATTGTGAAGTTTAATTCTCTTTGTGTTCCCCACAGTGACATCCTGGGACAAAACCCATAAATGTAACACCAAAGCAAGTTGTATATTATTTTACTGAATAGGATTTTTAAGGTTTTGTACGCTGTCTTTGACGCAGATGTATTTGGACTCTACAGACACATTCCCAGCTAGATGTTATTGTAACTATAATAGTGTTTGTGATAAGAAAAGTTGTCATCTTTTATTGTCAGTGACTGTCTATGAAGTGCATGTGACAACAGGAGACCTGTGGAATGCTGGAACTGAGGCTGATGTCTATATTTCTGTCTATGGAGAAAGAGGTGATACAGGATCAAGACAGCTGCTCAGGTCACAGAAATCCAAGAAATTTTTAAAAGGACAAGTAAGTGAAAGACAGGGAATTTTTTTATATCTTTGGCTGGCTTTTATCTCTCAGGTGGGTGGTTATTCCAAAAAAGGTGCAATTAGAAAGGAGATAATTACTTCATTTGGGAAGCATTCCAATGGCTTCCCAAAATTCCATAATTAAGCCCAAAATACTTTCTCAAGTTATGCCAGTGCTTTTGGAAGTCAGAATTTTCATTTATAACATAAGTAAGCTGTGTACTTTTGTTTTTCATTCTTCTAAAAATTTGATTTAATATCGAATAATAAATGAAATTGCATTTTATATCTGAATTTCTAATGTTGAAATCTGCTGTAATTTGTAGTAGTTTAGACTGTGAAGCTTTCAGCAGGTTTCTCTTTCCTGACTCTGATCACATTCATTTGAATGGAACTACTGCCATTAGCAAGTGATCAGGCTTACTTACTACTTCTATTTCAGGTAATCTGACCTTCATGGTTTGTTCTCACTTTATCATTAGCTGATATTTTAAATGACCTTGACAAAAGAGTTATAAGGGTTTATGGGTCTTCAGAATTTCATGGCTGAGGAATTCTCTGCTTTTTTAGATTTTACTGAAATTTCATTGATTGATTACAGACTGACATCTTTGCTGTTGAAGCCGTGCACCTTGGACATTTGTACAAGATTGTTATAGGACACAATGGTCTTGGATCAGGTCAGAAATCTCTCTCTCTAGTCACTGAATACTGCCTGCAAATTTATTAATCTTTTATTGGAAATACAATGTGTATTTCTAAAACTGAATATGTGATAGCATTTTTGAAGTGAAAGACAAAGGCTTCTAAAAAAACTTCAAATGACGTAGTTACCTTATCGTATCATCATAGATTTCAAATATTTTGTGTTCATTTTCAAATTACTCTCAACCAATATGTTAAGGACATCATCTGCTAGTAATTTTTTTACTAATCCCTATGAAAAAACTATGAAGAGGGAGAATGTCTGCCCCTTAAGACATTGATTGTGTCTTGTATTAAAGTTAAAATGGGCTATTAAAATTTTACATTGATTGGCATTATCAGTTGCACTGTAAAGATGCAGTTGAAGAGTTTTCTACACCAAAGTCATTAGACTTCCAATTAATGGTGAAACTTAAATTGCTTGCAGCCACAAGTTGTATTTTTCAAACTCTTGAGCCTAAATATTGTAAATCATGGCAATTTATTTTGAGCCATGATAACCTGCTATCTAATTTTGTTGATATTTTTATTGGCAAAACAAACACAAGTCATACAATGGCTTGTTAAGGAGGGAGGGATGTAACCAGGGAGAGACCTAGCAGCCTGCAGGCCCAAAACCAAGCCCTACAGTACCTAGAGCAGGTACTGTCTTCTCTCCAGACATCAGGGTAGCTGTGACTCTAGCAACCTGTCAGTGGAGCTACAGATTTTGCAGTTCCAGTAGAAGACAGCAAGCTATAGGAAGTCTAACATCAGTAAATCCATCAGTCTGTTTCTCATAAACAAACTTTTTTTCTTTTTACTTTATTTGCTCTAAGGAAATGGATGGTTTCTGGACAAAGTTGTA
This sequence comes from Lepidothrix coronata, assembly GCF_001604755.1. Lineage (NCBI taxonomy): Eukaryota > Metazoa > Chordata > Aves > Passeriformes > Pipridae > Lepidothrix > Lepidothrix coronata. Next base: position 664,497 of record NW_016690186.1, on the reverse strand, counting down.
ATCAAGGATCCCATAACAGATTTGGATTATACTTTTCTATGTCACAGGTTGGTGGTGTTTAATTTGGGTTAGATTCTTAATAAATTTGTAACTACTCTCAGTTTTTCTCCTGAAATGTCCTGTGAAGGTAAATATGTGTTTCGTAAAAAGTAAGCTGAAATGGTCTGATACTTATTACGGCTCTCTGAGTTGTACCTGCCCCAAACCTCTGGTGAATTTGATCTAATGAAAAAGCAGTAAAATATTCTGCCTGGGAACTTTCTATTCTTGCACCTTTTGAACTATTTAAGGCATGTTTTTTTCACATATTCCCCATATTCAACACCTTGTATCTGACACCAGCAGGTCCATCTGTTCTTCCATGTCATGCTATGCAAGGCAGAAGAGTGGGTTGCTGTCCCTCTAGCAAACTGTTCCTGGTTTACTGAAGTTAGTATGGAGATTAACATGGGGTTCAGTGAGCTCAGGATCAGACTTCAAGATCCTGTGAAATGGTAATCACAAATGCAGCCACCTGACCACATCTCTTTTGCTCATTTGCTTTGCAGCCTTTCACTGAGCTGCCACTTAATTTGAAGTAGTATTAACTTCCCCTCCTTTCCCCCTGGAGATGCTGCTGCTCTGAATCTTCTGTTCTATAACTCATTTCCAATTTTATCTATGCCTGATTAATTCTCAACACCTTGCAGAAAAATTTTAATCGATAAAGATCAGTGCAAATATTAGGAACGGTAAAGTCCAGTCACGTAAGATTCTAGCTGCAGCTTGCCAGTGGCACCCCAATTCTATTTCCTCCTCTCACTTCCATGAGTGAATAAATAACTGCCTGAGACAGCTCGGAGTGAGCGATGTGCACACTGAAACTGATTTATGTGTGAGTAAGGACTTTCTGCCTATCAGATACAGCACCTCATCCTTGCCTGACCTAATTTTGATTCTGTATTCTAGATGAGATGAACTGCTATGAAGAGATCTATAATGCTAGCTTCATACATAATTTAGGGAGAGTTCAAATCCATTTCAGGCAGAAAAATAGAGGGTATGTGCTATTTATTGTTCGAGCCTGATGCCGTGCTTGCTACTATACTCGAGTGTGTGAATGCTTTTGAGTCTAACGGAGTTAGACTTAACTGACGTAAGTAGATGTGTACGATGGCATTGTAAAAATATCTTTCAGACATGGTAAAAGTGATGCCAGTGTTGGATTTGCCTCCTTATATCAGGATTTTCAGGGCACAGAACAATTTGCATCCTGCTGTAGCCTTCTTGCAGACAGGAAGAGCAAACATCATGACCACTGCACATTATGTTATTGATCTGGTTTTATTGATATGAGTTCTCTGATTTGTATTAAATGGGTTAGGCCCTTGTACCTCAGTCCAGGAAAGCATTTACTTGTATTTCACCAAGAGCAAGTAAGCAAAATAATTTTTTTGTCGATGGTAATCTCTTTTCACTAAAGCTGGATTTTTGTATTGCTGTTTGTCAGCCTTGAGACTTTAATACATTGAACAGCGAGTATCAGCATCCAAATGCCAAGTATACATTACTGTGGAATTAGGCAATCAAGCTTACTACTGAAACAGGTTCTGGTTTTTAGGTGGCTGGATCAGGGGCAGGATGATGGCAATATTGCTAGAGAACTGGCTGTGACAGATGCCAGCACACTTCCAGGAAGTAAGTGAAAACCGGTGAGGAGGGGAACTCAGCCTCACTGTAACTGTGTCAAATGGAATGAAGAAACTCTGTAAATTAACTACACTGTTTTTGTCTGCACAGGACAAGAGCTGGAACTCAAGAGAGAAGAAACTGTAAGAATGTACTTTTTTATTTTGATTTAAAACATTCAAATTATGCTTTGAGTGAATCAGGTCAGTTGAATGCTTTGTATGATAAATTCCTGTGTATCATCTTCTCGTAAGTCTTTTGTGTTTGTTGTTTACAAAACTAGTGGGCTGCTGAGAAGTGGAAATTTCAGAAAGGAAATACACTTCAATTTTACAACAGGCTCACCCATGGCTTCATTTGCCTCAACCCAGATAGCAGAGTGGATGCTCTTGGTGACAAGAAAAACAAATATGGTAAAGTATTTTTTATGTGGATTTTTGCATAAAAGAAACAAGAAAGGAGGACTTTAATATAGATATTACTATAATGAATAGGAGTAGATAATTATAAAACTCAAAATTGTCCTTACTCAAAATATTAATACATGTATTAATCTGTGTATTAATGGCTATAAGAACTCAGAAATTACATGTCTATTTTACATAAAGATGACACACACATAAAAATTCTCATATAGTGTCTTGTCACTGGCTTTCTCTTACTAAAGAGAAACTTTTTGTCGTCTGCAGTTTAGTGCTCCCACAGAACTCACATGGCAAGAACAGTTACTGTCTTTTGCACCTAGATCTATCTAAGCTAACAAATTCGAAATTCTAGGTGTGGTTCATTAACAAGGAGTATATATATTTATTTGTGTGTGTGTGTGTGTTTACATATATATGTAAATTCATTTTATTCTATTCTTGTAATTGATTTTAATGGTAGTCTACCAGTTCCTCCCCTTTATCAGCTTTCATCCTACTGCATTACTAACTTGTAAAACATATCATATTAGGCACACATATTTTGCTACCTTTTTAGTGCTCAGCCTTTCTGACATCTTCCCAGGGTCCTTACACAGATCTTTTGGGAAAGAATAGAATCTTTCAGGACATGCCAAAGAGTGCATCAGGACACCACAGGAGTCCTCTAGAGACAGCTGCATCCAACAGATAGGCAACATAATGTACTGGTAGTTACTTAAAAGATCATCTGTTGTTGCTGGGAACAATAAAAATGGTACTGCTTCACCTTTCATCAGTATTTTGTAGCTATAAGAGGTAATTGTTTGGAAAATTGGCCAGATTTAAAATTTTAGAAGCCTTGAGCTACACTACAGGATTTGCTTTACAAATTATAACATGGATATTGAGAAAATGAATTCTCTTTTCTTACTTGAGAGCTTTATGTTCCCTACATCATCTGTTATTTATCATCTAAAGTCGTTGCTATAGCCCAGTTCACTATGCTGGAGTTCTCAGCTCCTTTTTATGGATTTTTTTTTAAACATATATGATGATAAAAAGAAATTTGTTCCTTATCATTAGTCGTCAGGGTTTTCCTCCTCAAGGCAGCAAAATAGACAGCAGTCCTTAGATGCCCTTTCCTGAATGAATGAGAGAATTTATTGATCAGAGAGGTCAAGCTGTGGAGTTAAACACTTAATTAATTCTTTTCCCTTGAAAATGATAAACCATTGATTGTAATTAAATGCAAGTATGAATTAATATACTTTCATACTTCTAACCTTTTTTTTTTTCACTTAACTCTTAGGTTTTTTTGATGTAAATGTCAAAAGGAGAAATATCTATATGTTCAGCAGTCATCAGATGCCACGTCTTGCTCTCGCTCTTGTCAATGGCCATGTAACTGGAAAGGTAAGAAATGCTGCTACTGATTTCTGTTTCATAGTTACATGTCATCGTCTGATTAAAAATAAAGTTTTTTTAAATCTGTCTAGTAAATAATTGTATTTCCAATCAGATGAGTGAAAGATTGCAGAATTAAATCCAGGAAATTGCCAATGAATTGGTGAATTTAGACAAAAGGCTTTGTTTTCTCACAGTTTACTTTTTACTCTTTTGTAGGGTATATTAACTAAATGATTTGCTGCAGGAATACCAGACCATTCCAAGCTGTCATTTTTATTGTCTTGCCACATACTGACAAGCTACCTGGAATGCCCTAATATCTCCTGTTATTTGGATAAGCATAAAATCTACAGCTTGATTTAAAATGTTCATTTTTTCTTTGTGTCTTTTCTAAGTAACATGCCAGTCATAAAGTGATTGATACAGTCCAGGGTTTGTTTTGATCCATTTTGATTTGTTTCATCCCATCTTCCAAGTCTTACTATTGCCTTTTTTCTCATCACTTGCAGTATGCAAGTAGGTAAATGGAGCTGTAGGATTTAGTTCCTTCCTTATGATCATAGAATCATAGAATATCTTGAGTTGGAAGAGACCCAAAAAGATCATCAAAGTCCAGCTCCTGGCCATACACAGGACAGCCCCAAGAGTCACGCCATGTGCCTGAGAGCATTGTCCAAATGCTTCTTGAACTCTATCAGGCTTGGTGCTGTGACCACTTCCCTGGGGAGCCTGTTCCAGTGCTCAACCACCCTCTGGGTAAAGAACCTTTCCCTAATATCCAACCTAAACCTTCCCTGACACAACTTCATGCCATTCCCCTGGGTCCTTGCTTTTAAGTAGACAGTTTTTTGAATATGAAACTTTTTCTTCAGAAGGTAGTGCCTTGGAAATTAAAAATTTTCCTAGGAATATTTATTCTTTGAAGTCTTAAAAATGCTGAAAAATTATTAGATGATGTTAGTCAGAAGTGCTTTCAGTTATTGGAGTTATTATTAGCATTTTACATGGATTAAAATTCTAGTTTTATTTAAATATGAGAATGATGTTTGAGTTGATAAAATATTTAAATATGTATTTTTTCTATTATGTATTTTATACAATGGGATCATAGAGTCTTCAAACCTGAACAGACAAGCATGGAGACTGTGTTGCTTTACTTTTTCGTATAAAACTTCTGACTCTCTAAGGGTTTTCTCTGAGAACAATACAGATGAATGAGGACTCAGAGGCAAGAGAAGATGGGCTGGTGGCCAAGACTTACTGTGGTTCATTTCCTGTCTATGTCAGTTTTATACTTCTTTGCCATGTTTATCAACTGTGACTCTAACTCTCTCTAATTGAGGCACCCAGGTATCTTTCGTGTTATCATCAGATCTGTGTCCTCCCACAATGAGCTGTTTCTGTGAAATTTCACAGAGTCCACAATTTAGGCCTTAAGCATTAGGATTGCAAACCTGAGAAATATAAAAATTTTTGTACTAGACTGGTAGTATGGTTGGAACTCAATATAAAAACTACATTGCGATACTCTCTATTTTGGATTAGTTCATCTAATTTATTATTCCTCCTTTGACTACACTAGAGCAAAGACAAGGCATGCTGTAAGCTCCGTGTTCACCTTCAACCAAATGGTTGTGCCATTCTTGAGTCAGCCAGCTACCCAGGTCACATTGTGACTTTCAATCTTCAAGGAGAAGTAGCTGACAAAACAACAGGATATGCTGGGATTTCCAAAGAGTTTGTTGTGCATGTCAAGGTAAGGTGGGCAGAGGGAAATTAAGAAGACGCTTCTTAAATTTGCTATTATAAAGCAGACTGTATCTAGCCAAGTGTCAGAGGTTTGCAAGCTAAAAGACTGATCCTCTTCCACGAGGTGGAGCTCAACTACAGCTTAACAGGTAGGCAGCACTTGACAAGTTCTCCTTTACTGCTCTCCTGGGACGAGTGATGCCGATACTGCAGCTGGTACATGCAAATTGAGTGGGCTGTAACCCAGGAAAGATGATATTATAAACTTCCTAGTAGAGCTTCGAAAAATAGGAATGTAGGTACACGCAGGAGAGCTGCTGTTGGGAAGAGACAAGTTCCTTAATTCGCCGCACTCCTTGTGCTCTGGGTGTTGTGCTGTGCTGTGCTGCTAAGCAAGAAAAAGGAGGGAAGCTGCTGAGTAGGAAAGGATTTCCACTATTCTGGTTAATGCCTGCACAGAAAGCAGCAAATGTTCAAAGACTGGAGGTATACTTGAGTTACTTGAGACTAACTCTTTTATGTTGTAAGTGCATGAGTAAGTGCTTAAAATAAAACAGTAGGAGCAATATCAGTATCACAGTTTAGTATGGAGAAAGGCTGTGCTATTCACAAAGGACTTCTTGCCTCTGATCTAAAGGGTGTGTTTCATCATGGTGCCATCATTCTGCTCAACACAAGTCTCTGCCAGGCTCTGTCCCTTAGACCTGATGGGAGCTGCAGTGGAGCAGGTCAGAAGCAGCAGGAATCCTACTGGAAGGTGCATAAAATTGGCTCTGGACTCTGTATGTTTGAAAGTGTGAGAAAACCAAGAATGTATCTGAAGATCAAAGATGACCAGTGTGATGGAACAGTAAGCAGTTCTTGTTTGTATTTCCCTCTGCAGATAGTTGGAGTAAATTGTTAGTGGTAGGAGAGAATCATTTTTACCTGGTTGGATAAAAATGAGATAAAACTTTTTTCAGATTTAAAATGTTTCATGTATTTTCCTTCATTTGCCCAAGAAAAGATAGAAAAATATAGCAAGAGAAGCTGTCGGTGTCAATATGGTAGTTGATTGTAAAGATCTGATTATATTTTTAAACTATTGAGGATGTGGATGTAGTTAAAACTTATGTGCTGCAAGATAGATGATGAAGATAAAACCTATTAAAGAATAATTAAGATGTAAGTAAATGCATACTGCACTGAATTTTAAAGTGTGATTCTGTTCATCTAAGTTAAAATTCTCATATTTATGTGAGAAGTATTCTCGCATCATTTTTTTGGGGAGTTTAAGATAAGTGAGTATGAAACAGAGCTGTGTAAGTACTCAAATGTGAGGTCCATGAGAGTTTTGTCATTGACTCCAGTACACTTTGTTCAGAGATTAAAATATTTGATCCATATTTTGAATGTAGGCTTTGCAAGTATCTTATTTTTCAGCAATGCTTTCACCAATGGATCAGGAGGTCTGGATAAAAAGAGGGTTTGGGTAAAGGTTTTGAAATTAAACTTGTAAGTGCTATGAACTTGAAAAAAAAGTTACATCTATTTAATGGATGTTATATTATGTAGCATTACCAAATCTGTGCTATCTATAAAATCTGTATATAAATACCATATGTTTTCTGAAATAAATATTTTCACATTCCTTAATCCTCTGAAAGTTGTTGAACTGGGAAACTCCTTTGAATATATCCTAGAATTTGCCTAAATTCTAACATAAATCAGAATGCTTTCACTTGGTCCTTCACTTACCTAACTTATGTAATTAGTCTTTCTGGTCACAAAGGAATAAACAAGAATAAGGTGCAGGTATGCATGTAATAATGTAGCATGTTGTGAGGAATGTAAAGTTAATCTGAAATGTTATTGGAAAGTAGTAATAATTAAGACTTAAGAAACATCTAGCTCCTGTAGCTACATGAATTCGATTGTTTTATTTATGTTTTTGTTTTCAACTTCTTAGGGCACAGGTGATGAATACTGTCACTTTAAAATTGAGAAGAATTTGGAAACTGGATCTATAAGCCTAGAATCAGTGCAAAATAAAGGGATATATGTTGGTCTCCTGCCAGATGGCCAAACTAAACCAGTTGTTAACACTGGAGAGAGAAATATTTTTTTCTACCCACAGGTCATCAAATGTATGTGATTTCTCAATGGTTTGTAGTTTGATTTAGAGATTAGTCTTTCTAATTTTCTAACAAAATTCAAAGCAAAAGTGTAAAAGTTATGTGGGCACAATTTTCCTTGTTGTGTTTCAGTAATTTTAAAAGTTTACTGTATGTACACTTAATTTCTGCCATGTATTTAGTTACCTTTACTTTCTTTTTATAATAATAAATTATGCAGAAGATATCAATAGTTTTACTAATAGATTTTTGAAAATGAGAATCAAAATAAGTGAAAAGATAGAGATGGAGTTGATTCCTTGCGTGTATTCCCCATTCTGCCCACAGATTATGGAAGCCTGGGGGATGTTGTCTTGCTACCAGGTGTACCATAATCTTTCCTGATTTTATAGGGGAATTAGTAGTCTTTCAAGAGGACCTACTTGGCAATGTTCAGTTTCTTTTTTAATGATGTGAAATATATTGTAGTCCCCCACACTAGTATATTCATTATGCCATTCTGTCCCATAGTCAGATTTGAGAGCTATTGTGGTCAAAATGCTTCCTCACTGGGGAGCTCACCTTTTCTAGTCAACTAGCTAAGACTCAGAAATTATCTCTCAGCACACTCTGGGTCACTGTCCCTGGATTGCCTGCTTGTCTTTTCTCCTGCAAGAGAATGACGTTTCTAATTTGGTGAAAAATTGGTTACCAAAGATAACCAGTTAACTGAGATTATAACTGCAGGGAGTTCTATTCTACATAAAACATATTCTTATCTGGTGGACATGACTACAGAGATCAAGAAATGAAACATCTCATGGAAAGGCTAAACTGGACATCAGTTTGAAACTGAGAAGCTGGTCAGATTTTTTCCAAACACAAGTGGAACAAGCTTATCCTGAATGCAAAGAGAAAGTATCAAAACATACAACTAATCTTACTAATTGCTCTATGTGTATTGTGATCAAGACACAGAGAAGCCTTATGAAAGTCACTGCAATGGCATTCCTACTGTTCAGTCTCTATTTGCTGCAAGGTGAAAAAAATATTTTGATCACTGTGTCCTCGTAGAAATGAGGAAATTATTTTCCCTTGTTAGATTTTGGAAAAACAGTGTTTTTGATAGAAATGTCACAAAATAAAGCTAAATGTTACTTTGTTACAGGCTTCAGCTCTTCTGAATCCTTGTTGTCCAGTAAAAGGAATATAGAAAGGAGCTAATATTTTCTATGACAGCAATACATATTTTCTGTTTGCTTCATCTTAACAATATCAATTTGCTTCATATTATTCAAATGGCCTCTAGCAGTTTTCATTTCAGCATTCCCACTCTTAAGAAAGGAAACATCGTGGAGGTGGAGAAGTTTATTTTGAGGAAAGCTACATTTTAACAAGTCATTTTATTCATACATCATTGTTAAATTTTTACTTAGATTTTCAAAGCATGGAATGGACTTTAATTGGCATGCCTGATTTTTTTTCCACTTCTTGTGGCATTCTGCTAACAATAAAATCCTATTGCTTCTAGCTGTGCAATATATAGAGAAAAGATTTTGATATCTACTCTGTTGAATAATAATGAGATCTTTTAGTAGTTTCTGAGCAAGAAAAAGCAAACGGCTTGTAGCTAGTGACAGAATTTACATTTCATTGTTTTAGTTGGCCGGGAAGAACCTATGGGAACCTCTGCAGCACCCAATCAAGAGAAGAAAGACTTCAGAGAATCTCAACTCCAACCAGGAAAAGCCCAGAAGCTGGTATCTCAAAGCCCTTCAACTCCCCCATCCTCCAGTAAGTGACAGGTTACAAACTAGTCGTGATACAGCATGGTGTTAAGCCTGCTTTCTGTACATGCTTGCAGACACTTATCTCAAGAAGGACAATGAATGACTTTTCTAGATTGTTGAATCATGCAGGCATACATGCAACATAAAACACATTGCCAGTCATTGTTTTTTTAAGAGGATATTTGAATATGGTTTATTGAAAAGGCAGCAATCAGTAAATTGAATAACTTTGCATTACTTTTTTTTCCAAGGAACTAGTAATCTATCTGAGGACTATTTCCGTGGAAATTAAGGGGTTGTTATGGTGCAGAGGCCAATATAAAGCTTGCTGAAAGTAATGGAATATTTCTTATTTATACTGTCTCGCACACTCATGTTTTCAGCTTTTTGGTTCACTGGAGGAAAGAAGATGACTTTGGTTCATTGCATTCTAGCTTTATACCTATGTTTTGGCAGGTAGGAACAGATAAAAGTTCTGGTCATCCTTCTGGAGTGATGTGTTTTTTTAGAATAAACTGCTTTCTTCTATAGCTACATATTGTGGTTTAGAAGTAGCATAAAAGGTCTAAGACAACAGTTTTAGAAATATTCATCATCGTAGTAACAAAACAAAATGTAATTAAGGAACTACACACCTAAACAAAACAGGGAATGATAAATCTCTTAAAGAGTGAGGATGGTTAAATCCCAGACATAGGTGTGAATCATTATCAATTACTGTTATTTATTTCTGGCAATGTTGTTTCCATTTTTAGCTCAAAAACACCCACTTTCTAATCTATCAGAGTTCATCTTGTATCACTGTGTCTCTAAGCCTTCCCAAAGTGTTGTGGGTTGTCAGCAAGTGATGAGATATGCTGTGTCCAAAACACATGGCAACAATACACAACCCATTTAACCTGTTTTCAAAGCAGCTGGATGTTTTTAGGGTTGGATACAAAGGATCCTTTTGTAAAAGCAATATCTGCAGTGAAATTGGTTACATAGAGTCTATAGCACTTTGTAAGTAGTTTTTCTGGCATTCATAAATGTGGACTGTGCTTGTGCTAAATAAATAGAAATATCAAAGGTACTCTGCCCTTCCAAGAAAATGGTCATTTTTAGTAAGATATTTTCACTCAAAATACTTTAAAGGTAACTATCTTTTGTTATGTACAGCTGAACCTTGATTTTTAAACTCATATTCATTAAATTCTCATTTGCTTTTTTTACTCCCAGTTAGCATTTGAAAAAGGGTGATGTTTGTACTGAGTATACAGTCCAGCAGTAGGTTTAGCAGTCGAACTCAGGGCAAATTAAATCCATCATTTTTATGTCTGTGTCTGCTAACCTGTGTTTTGGTTTCTGTTTTCACAAATAATAATTGATTTAGGATTAATTGAACTGGAAACTGCTACAGTAGTTGGGGCTTCTCCTGTTGCAGTATGAGTGCAATGTTCCTCAAGAAACTTCTTTCACTGTATAGAGAGGATGTCAGGTCACAGCTTCTACTTAACAGCTCAGGTGTCATTAGCTTCCATGACACAAAAGCAGTCTGTGACCTCGAGAACATCTCTGTGGTTTAGTATTAACAAAATGTACCTCTGAGAAATGCTCTCTATATCCTCTGTGTTCCTTTCCTGTATGCCTGGTGTACTATTAGATGCTGTTAATTTTTTAATATATTTTACTTACAAGAGCAAATAAGAATCAAATAAAATCTGATCTCATTTCCACTCAGTTAACTTTGGAAAGAATGATACACACAGGTATAATAGAAATACATCAAGTTTATTGCCCAAACTTTTGCTCTAGAGATTAATTTTTCTGATGGTTCATTTTAAAAGTGTCACTCAATCAAATGGTATTCTGAGACAAAATAATTTTCTTTTTATGTTAGATTTAGGATAAGTAAATTTAAAAAAAGGTTATTTTTATGAAATAATGTGTGGAGGGTTGTGACTTCATCATTGTCATGCAGGCCTATCAGAATGAATTTTTATTGCAATAGATTTACAGCATGGTGTCATGAAGTGCGTAAACTCTCATGACTAATGCAGGGTAACCATCAAATCCTCTTTTCAGACAGTAATATTTTTAGCCTGTAGCAAATCAATGCAACCAATTTCCATTTTTAAGAAGAACCAGTAAATTATGAGGTAAAAAGCATTCTAAGTCTGTGAATTGTTTATGCATTAAAATTATTCCAAGTGGTAGTAGTTTGAGGTTGCAGTAACTGCTTTGGGTAGCAGTCACCAGAGTATGGATTTCTCATCCCAAGCACATGGAGTAGCCTGGGATTCCTTATGTTTCTTGAATATCTGTGCATTTTATGAACCTTTTAATCTCTTTGCTGTAAGAAAGATGTGGTTTTAGATAGCTGGAAGGAACTCTAGCTTTCTGAGTTACAAGTAAGAAGTTAGGTAACTAAAGTTACAGAAAGTTGTATAGTCAAATTCTCAAAAATATTTCTTATACCAAAGCAATTACTTTGTTGTAGTTCCACTATTTCAATTTTTAAGAAGAAAGAAAAAAGCATTTGCTTAATATCATAAAAGTGCATTTGAGGAAATTTAAAGGGAACATGAAGTATTGAATCAATGCTTCTTCACTTACCCAATTTGCTTCAGCAGTGATTCATCAAGATGTGGGATTTATTGCTCATAAAAGTTTATTAAGAAGCAAGTCTCAAGGATTCAAACTTATTTTTTAATGCTAGCAACAAAGCAGAGTCAGATAAATTTTGCAAATTTCCATCATAGGTATTGCTTTATTTTTTTAGTATTTGTACTGGGCTTGGCTGGGATGAACCTTATATTCTTCCTAGCAGTCTGTCTGATGCTGTGTTTTAGACTGGTAACCAAAGCAGTGTTGATAACACACCAGCGTTTCAGCTGCTGCTGAGCATCACTTGCAGAGCAGAGTCCATCCATCTCTGCTCACTCTGCGCTAACCCCAACTGACCAAAGAGATATTGTCCCTTATATTGTCATGCTCACAAATAGAACTGGAGCAGAGTTTTTTCAAAATAGTCATTCCTCTGGGACTAGTTGGGTATCATTCTACTGTTAGTGAGTGATAGCTTTTGCATAGTTTGGGAATTTTTTTTTTGTTGTTGTTTTGTTTTGTTTTGTTTTGGGGTTTTGTGTTTTTTTTTTTGTTTTTTTTACTGTAGGTTTGTTTATTTGTTTGTTTTTTCCTTTGATGTAACGGCAGTTTAATAAGTCAAGGGAAAAACTCCATCCCAGAGAAACCCAGTGCAGTATTTTAATCAAGCAAATAAAAAAAAAGACTCTAATAGCAGTACATAACTTATGTAGTGCAGCAGAAACATGCACAGTGATGTTTTGGGAATTCTTCAACAAATTTATATTGGTGGCATATTAAAAAGTCTCTTTACAGTCACATGAAAAGGAGTTCTCAAATTGAACAGTTTGGGAATCCCTGGAGGACACAGTATATAGACAATGTGTAAGTTCATCTTTTCAGATTTAGGATTTATACCTGCCTCCCGTGTCAGAATAGACTATAAATTCTTGTCAGCAAGTACTCCCTTTTTTGGAGAGCATTCCATGGTCAGTGGTTTAGTTATTCAAAAGTACTGTTCCAGCCATCTGATCTTTGTAAACTCCACTTTGACTAGAATACTCAAACCCAATTCCTTTAGACTAACAGAATCTGTTTTTTCATATCTCATATGCAGAGGTATAATTTGACATCTCTGCATATATATATATATTTCTCTTAAAGGTAGATAGAAGACCACTAGGTGCTATTCTAAAGTGAAGCCTATGTTTTCCAAAATTATATTTGCTCAGCCGTTAAAGCTGTGAAATTTATTCATAAAGTGGTTCTGTGCTGTTATTGTCTCATTCATGTACAGCCTGCCTTAGATCAAATGTTGGCACTGTATGCATAAGTGTGGTTAGGCAAGGATATATTGATCTCCTTTTTGATTTATTTTACAGTATTTAGTTAATATTTAACTTGAAGAAAGTTAATTTCCTGATTTTTTTTTTAAATTTGAAATGCAAATTGTCTCTATTCCCAGATATGTGACTCTGCTAATCATGTCCCAACACAAGGCATTAGAGGAGTAATTCTATTAATTTCTAAATGCCAGACTAAGGAAACAGAAATGTCAATTTAATGGTCATAGTTCTGCATCATAGCATCCTTACTCTACTCCAGAATATGTATAAAGACTATGATGATAATGCATGCGAGAGATAACTTATTATTTTCCAGTTGATTCTTGTTGCTCAGCTAATCAGCACATTTTGGTCTAGACAAGAAACATAAATCAATCTTTTCAGACTGTCTCACTTGCCATGAAAAAATACAATTCCCCTGCTGTTATGGCCTCTTTATGTACTGAAGTTACAACAGCAACTGGAAGTTTCATGTCAATTTTTGTCTCCCACAAATATTCTGTATTTCACAGAGGAAATGAGCAATCCCCAAGGTGGTGAGCGTTCCCTTCCTTCAGATGATGAATGGAAAGTGTCAATACTGACAGGAAATGCAGGAACTGAAGCGAATGTTGCTCTCTGGATATATGGAGACAGGGGAGTAGCTGGACCAATAACTCTTGGCGAGGACAACAGGAAGCAGCTGTTTCTTCCCAGGCAGGAAGACGAATTTCAGGTAGCTAATGAAGGCTAAGAACATTATTTTAATGTAGACCTTTCCAAGGATTATTCTGTCATGTGAAAAGAAAAAATGTTTTTCTCCTATATATATACTGTATAAAATAAATCTGTATCTAATCTCCATGAATTGTGTATTAAATCAGCTTGTTATATATCATAAGCAATGGAAGAAATACGCTTTCTTTTAAAGCCCCTCTCTCATATAGTTGACCAAAGGAGATAACTGCAGAAGTACATTGATTTCTTTAAGGCAATTAATTTGAAACTAGCTTTAAAAACTATTCATTTCTAGACGAACCGTGCCTGATGTAAGACTAGCATATCATTTAGTAATTAAATCTTCAGGTATACAGTTTTCAAAGCATACTATAAAATGTATGCTGTGGAACTGGTTCAATTAAGGAAGAAAACCCTTTTTAGACCTGCCATATTATAAATGACCAAAGGGCCAGATTTACCCATGGAACAAGTAAGAGTCCAATAAAAACTACATTTGATCATGTAATGAAAACTCAGGGTTTATGCTATAATTTAAGGATAACCCTACCTCTACTGTAATGAGGAAATTGTGTCTAGGTAGGCTGAGAGGAAATTACCAAAGGCATTAAAATTTATGTTTTGCTTAGATCTTTCTGTCTGAGATGCATGTAACATTGCTGTCCTCAGCTAGCTAAAGCAGAAGTTACATTCTTCACATTTTTTTTCTGCACTCCTCAACTCCTCTAATAAAAACTTGGCACAACCCAAGATTGTTAATGTCAATAATATTAATAATAATGCTCTCTATGAATAGGGCATAGGCAGGAAGATAACCTATCATAAAGTTCATTTTCTGAGTATATAGGCTATATATTATGATCCACAGTCAATCTTGTTCTCCTAATTAGTAAATAATTTATAAGCAATTTTGGGTAATGGCATGTTTGCAAAGTTAATCCATACATTCTGAAGAGATGGACCAATTTCTCTTCTCTAAAATAGATATGGTCCATTATGGCTGTATGCTGCAGATATTGATCTTGTGAGAGAGCAGAATTTTTCTCTCAGCACCTGGAGCTACTGCTATGATTCTTTACATCACCCTGACACTATTGCTTTCAGGCAGGAAATAGCAAATGTCACTGAAATGCTTTTCACTCTTTAGTCTGAAGTAGATAAAGAAAGAAAGAAAAGGCCCATGAGTAAGAGCCCTTTCTTCTATTTTTTCTCTTTAAGCTTTGTCCTGTACTTGTTTAACAGAATAGGTCTTGAAATGAGGATAGGAATGTAAGACATAAAAAAATTTTCATCTTCTTCTTCTTACCATTTCCATAAACTTGGTATGTTTTCACTGATATATTCTAGAGCAGAAGATACCAAATTTTATTTTTCAACCTAGTCAACTTAATTGTAGCTCTGGCCAGGAGTTATAGTAAGAAAGCAGTTTCTGAAAGGCTGTAATAAGACAATTTGGAATCGGTGTAAAAATCTTTAACATTTCACTTTATCAGTAATATGCCCAACTATGAAAAATTTGAGTAGAACTATCTTGAGAAATGAAAACCATTCATATATGACCTTCCCTTTCTTACCTTACCCATGTAAGTAGTCATTGCCTGTCTAATCCTTCTTAGGATTGTACATGAGAAAAATCAAGCTTACTAGAGTGTTTCTTCTGGAAGACCTCTACTTGTTTGAGGCAGAAATCACTCTTTTCATTCTGTCAAAGTCCACTACATTTTGTTTTGTGTTGATACATGAAATTATCATGCAACTCTAAATTGTCATGTAAGAATAAACAGACAATATGATAACATTGTATATTCAGTGAACACCTGCTCTGTGAATGAGAAGACCACATCCCATATTATTGAGAACTGGGTTAGTTTTTTTGTGAAATGGGGAAAAAGACAATAGCTGTTTTTCAGTCAAGCTGAATATATACCCTTACTTTACTACTGCTTGAATCCCAAAGTCTCCGGGTCACCTCTAATAAGACTACTTTTAGAGAAAAATGTTATGCAGCATAAGCAAGGCTATCAGAATCTGACTTGACAGAGCAAAACAAAGTTAATTTTTTAATCCAGCGGTAAAGAGGGAATATATTGTCACATCAGTGTTGCATTTATTTTGCTAATGAAATTTTGTTAATGAAATTCAAGTTGATGTAACAACTATACCAATACAAATAGCAGGTGTTAAACCCACAGATTCTTTCTCAAACAACCACTGAGAGATTTCCATATGCATTTCAATGTTCAGGAAATCGAAGTTAAAAGTTGTTTGGTTTCAGAACTCTTTGACTAAAGCATGGCAATGCTGTGACTATAATGCGAAAATTTATTATACAGAAGCGCGAAAAGCCAAAAGCTGATATAGGAAATGAGGTAATTCTGACCTCTGAAAAGAGAAGAACACTTTTTATTAGTGAAGATAAAGACTGGGTTGATAATGTGCTAGTATGTGTTTCTAAGAGAATGAAAACAATTTTTGTACAATGTAAATAGGATGTAAATGATGGAGAGGAATAGGCTGTTACCAACTTTTTATGAATAGAATTATTATTTGAGAAATAGCACGATAACACACTTTTCCTTTCGTAGCAGTACCTTACAAAAGATCTAAAATTATTTATGTTTGCTTTAAATAATGGTTAAACTTCAAAGTGGGCGTTCATTTGAAGTTTTGAAGATAGAGTTGCTACTCTATGTTAGTTTTCATAAGAGCACATATAATGCTTGAAAGTGCAAAGAAAATGTGAATGAATACAAATCATAGTCAGAAGGAAAAGGTAGTATTGGTGACTTCCAAAGTTCTGCAGATGTTCTGCCAGCTTTTGGGAGCTTACTCTTTTTATATCCTTCATTTTGACATACTAAGGTTTATGGTGATATTACTGTGTTGCATTATGAAAGATTTGTGACCTGTAGTTTAGAGGATATAATTTTGTATTCCTTGTTGCTCTCATGAATGACCCTCACCAACTTTTTGTACTCTTCAAACTTTGGAGAGTTCAAATATCTGCCAAATCATTTTCCTGGCAAGCATCATGGTTCCACTAGGCTATGTCTGGTCAAACTGGGGCTCAGACAGAAATCTGCTCAGACAAAACATAAGCAGTCTCTTTTCTGGATCCTGTACCCCAAAATCTGTCAATCAAATCTTATGTGCTGTTCCTGTACACTCAGATGCTACGATGGTTCAGAGAAATCTCAAACCAATGCAAAGAAATATATGTAATTTTATGTAGTTATACGTTGTATTGTTCTGACTTTATTCAGGTTGAAATAAAAAGCATTGGGAAAATCTACAAGATAAGAATTGAATTTGATGGATTACCAAATGAACAATCAGAGTGGAACTTACAAAGGGTAAGATTTTTTTTAATGTTGATTTTTTTCCCGTTTTATTAATTTTTATGTGAATTAAAGGCCCATCTTTCCATAAAGCCATAGCTTCATGAGTCAATAAATGCTGACTGGGATAAGTTATTATTGCTTTGTGTTCTTAGATTGCTTTAGAGATGACAAAAACACTGACACAGTCCATCTCCTAAGAGATGGAAATACGTAAGATTATTTTGCAATTATTCCTAATTCATGAAGACACCAATTTTATTGTGTCTTTTATTGCTGGGCTCAACCAAGTTTTACTTTCTCAAAGCTTGTCTGTACTCTTCAGTGTCTGTTTTAGCTATAAATTCCAGTTCTGAAAGATTGAAAATGATGCAGCAATTATTCCATAACAACTACATGTAAGGAATGAACAAGGTTTGCTTAAGAGTAGGCTAAGCAACTTCTAATGGGCCCTACCACAGCTCACAATTATGACCATTTTCAAGGGAAAAAAAAACCTGCTAATTTTTTTCAATTGGGTGAATTAAGTCTTCTTCTCTGTTTTGTTTTAACTCTATTTTTCTCGTGTTGTTTAGGGATGCTCACCAGATTTAATTTATGAGAAATTCTTGTTAACACTGACACCCATATAAAATTTATTTCAGAACTGGGATAAATATTTGTCTTCTGTTTCTTACTTTGAATCTGTAAAGGAAACAAGTTTATTCTTTGTCATTTGAGTAATCTTAAAAAGCCTGATTTAGACAACCAGAATTAGACAGTAATAACAGATTTTTTACATTAACATAAAGCTCTCATCTGTAACTGTACCAAAATTGAATGTAAGTATAAATATTTCAGTTGCTCAAATGATTGCAGGAGTCCTACTTTCCAGCCTAGTGATTACAAAATATTTCTTTAATATTTTGTTCCAAATTTCATGGGGTAAGTCTGGGATTTCAAATACTTCTTTTCACAGAGAAAAAGAAATCATGTTGAGAGCTGTGTTTTTCTTACAAAGCAGTTAATATTTGCAATTGTTATGAATCAGCAGGGGGAGCTCTGCCAATAAATATTAGAGATTAGGAATCAGTGCTGCCAAAGTATTTCATATTAGAATAAATACATGCTTTGGTGTTAAAAGCAGTGTTCATTTTACTTGAAATAATATTTTATTGGAAAACTGAGAAAAAGGTATCTTTTGCTCTGATTTCCTAAGTGTTAGAATTTGGATATAAATACTTGTTTTCATAATTTTGTTTGCAAGGCTTATGCATATCATACGCACACTCAAAGTACAACTGCAGAAAGATAATTTTTGGCACTGCTTTCCTTTTGGTAGTCAAGGCCTACGGAAAAAACCTTTAGTAAACATTCTTGTAATTCAAGACTAATAAAAACTGTTTTCATAGAAGATAGTAATGACTTTTAGTTATAGGAAACAAGTAAGACAGCTATCAAAATGTACATAGGCAAATAGCTTGAGAATTTGAATTCTAATCATCTTCAGAGGAATATATAGAGGGTGGTGGTACACAGGTTGTCTTTTTTTCTGCTGTAAAAGAGCCAAATATAATACAAATTGATTTAAGATTTCAACATATCCTCTACTTGCCAAATTTCAGAAGGATGTAGATGATGAGTTTCATCCTGTTTTCATTTTAAAATAAAAAATGTGTCAATCTTTCCACATCTTCCAAAAGCTCACTCTGACCTAACGTCACCTATCAGATTTTCAGTCTTCAGTACTCCAGGCAGTGTTACATAGAGATGATTCACGGACAGAAGTCAGACTTGGTAATATTTCTAATGGCAAACTCACAAATTTCAGTTACAGATTTGTTTGTTGCAAAGTAGCGGCCAAAATAAATATATTTTGATACTGCGATTCGTGTTATTGTTTTCTGAGATAGAAAAAAAAGATGTACAAAACCATGTTTTGCTGTTGAGAAACATGGCACTGAAAAGAGTGTACTGAGTCATAGTTGGAATTGCTTCTTCTCCAGGTGACACTGCAACATCTAAAGAGCAAGAAAACACTGAATTTTCCAGCAAACGCACGGTTATCAAAGAATTGTGATGGCAGAGGATTTCTCTGTGAACTTCCAGTAGTGGAAGCTGGAAAACCTATCTATCCAAGTATGTGTGTACAGTTATGTATATACTAATCATCTGGTTTTCAACATTAATGGCATCTGAATTGTGGTTCTTAGCAGTCTTAAAAGCAGGTAGTTGGACTGATTTCTGGAGTATATTCCAGAAAATTAATTACAAATCAGACTTGCTGGCATTGTTATCACTAAGCTATAATAGTGAGTTAAAACTAATTGGGATTACATGTAACTTGCATTTTCTTCTTTTGGTTGCTTTTGGAAGTTGTTTTATACCATGTTTATGTCTATACCGGTGACTTGGAGCGTGCTGATACAGATCCTGCAGTTTATTTGTGCATCTATGGAAAAAGAGGAGATTCTGGTCTAAGACTTCTGCATAAAACTGGTATGCCAGTGACATTTCAGAGAAGAATGGTAAGTCTGAAATACAATTTGCTTAGCCATAAAAGCATAATTAATAAGTTATACAGGTCTTAACAGGTTCCTAATTAAAAAAAAAGATCACAGAGGTTTATCAAAATAAAGAACTAAGGAAAATAGTCTTCTACTGATCCAGGAATTACTAGAGTGAATAAAAACACAGGCAGGAAAAAGGAAAGAAAAATTATTTGAGGTCCCCATCTCAGGATGATGAGAAGAGCTGCCAATGAATTTAAAACATATCCTTTCAAGGTATGATGAGTTACAGCTGGCTCCAAATACGTGTACAGAAATTGTTCCATGATGTCAGATCTTAGTAGATCTGTTTGTTATTTATTTCTTTTAATGTCTAATAGTGTAGCTTTAATACAGGAGAGATCTGAAGTCATTTTTCTTTCGATTAATTATGTCTTAGCTCCTCCATAAATAAAATATTTTTATCAGCCTGATTTTCTGCAGTATGGTTGAAATTCAGGAGCTACTAAATTTAATGTTAACTCTGCCAGTAGCCTTCTTGTGACCTTCTATCAAGCCTGTTTCTTCCTTCGCGAGCTATTGAGGATTAACATTTGTATGTATAACCAAGAGTATCAAGCTGTTATTGGAACACTTACTTACAAAACAAAAAGCAATCTCTAAAATTCTAAGAATAGTAATAACCCACTGGGAAACTTCAAATGTATCTATACTATTTTAAAATCTATATTTTATGCCATTACTAATGCATGAGAGATAAAGTTCTATTCAAATTAAAATTCAGAATTTAAGTGGAATTTTCTGGGGGGCATTATTCTACCCAGATTGTTAGTAAATTCAGCATATTATTTATACAGTGGCTAAGAGGAATGTTTCAAAGTGCACTTTGTTATGGAAATGGGTGGATTGTTTAGAGCAACAGAACAGGGACTGGGATACATCATTTTATGGCAGAGGCAGTTGAGTGCTGACTTGAACAACTTGATTTCATCCCTGCCACAGATATTCTACATTATATTGTGCAGATCACTTAAAATAAAGCTTTGCTGAACGACCACTTTTTTTCATGCTTATCTTTTGCTGAATAACCTGTTTAGTTTTTTCTGAAGAGCCATAGCTGTAACCGAGATTCGTTCAAATAGAATTCTGCTCTGCACCTAGGAAGCTTTTTGAAATGCCAATAAATTCACCCCTCCGTTTCTCAGTTGAGCACCCAAAGCACTTTGCATTTTTGGCAGCTTTTGGCAATAAACTCTGTGATATAACCATATAGGTAAATTGAATTAATATGAAGATGGCCTTTCAAAAAAACCCACCACAGATTTAACATTTATAGAAAACTGGGGTGCTTTGGAAGAAGTTCAAAGGTGAAGTCATTGGGGAAATCAGTTCTGTTTCACTGAGCTCTTTGGGTGGTTGCTGTAAATAATGCATAGAGTCATAAAGATAATGAGGATAAACAGAAATACCGAAAAACTGCAGTCCTCCCGTGCACACGTTGAGGCAGGAATGTTTCAGAGAGAATAGCTTGTGATCATATATTACCTATACACAAGGGATAACTAATGTTACACAGGCAGTCTCAATTCTGCCATTTGCCAAGGACTGAGAACTTTATAGATATGAATTTTCCCGTGTATTTCTTTCTTTCATTTTCTTTTTACTGAGAAGAGTGATCTGGACCATTACATTCAGAGAGGGAAAGCTGTACACTTTTTACTGTGGCAGAAAATCATCAACCTGAACCTGATCAGCTTCATGCTCCTATGAAAACAATCTTTTCCAACTGTAACCACAAGACTAAATGGATAACAAGGGGAGAGTGGCATGTCAAATTTCAGTTTCCTTCAGCAGAATAAAATGTAAATAGAGGAGGTGAGATAAAAAAAGAGAAAAGGATGAGAAAGTGTGTTTCAAATAAATATCAGCAAGGGAAATAACAGCTTCAACTCATTCTTATCTAGGGAAGAGTAATGGAAATGGCAAGGTATTGAAACAATATTGAAGGGTGTGTGCAGTGTTTTGGATGATGGCTGAAAAAAACAATTTATTTGGGATTATTACTATAGCTTGACTTCAATTGTGATTTCTCATTTACTCTGATACGTCACTAAACGACATTTAACTTTTCAGATCCAAAATGTTTGGATACAGTCCAGCTGTCATTAAAACCAATGAGAATCTGTACATTGTGAGAGTTAATCAGGCTTTTAAAACATGTCGGTTTTCAGCCTGCCTTAGTAGTGGCAAATTGCAGAGTGCTGTCTCCTCTGTCCTCCAGGTCAATGTTTTTGAAGTGGAAGCTGTATCTCTTGGGAAGCTGCAGAAGGTGCTGTTGCGCTGTGAGGCCAATACCAAGCCCCAGTACTGGTACTGTGATAAAATCGTTGTCAGAGAAGCCTCCAGCAACTCAGAATATGTTTTCAATTGTGAAAGGTAGTGTTTACAATAATAATCTTAAATACTCCTCAGCATACATTACTAAAAGTGTTATGTCAGTCACTGTATTAAATGAGTTTTTTGGGGAAAGATACATTTAGATTATTTTGCAGTTTCATTAAACCCATAAACATGTGTTGTTCCAGAACAGATTGCTTCAGCTAATGTGCTGTATGGTCCATAGCAAAGGTTAAATGCTTATATAGCATTTATGTCACTAGATTGCAGAGTACAGCCTTATCAGGATCAGTGCTGTAAGTGTGACTTACCTCTCAGGAAGGAAAGATAAAGCACACAAAAAGGTTCTAAATTAAGTGTGTTTCTAAACGGGAAAGAAAACAGATTTGCTGTGCAGAAGTAGCATTCACTCTCTTTATGAACAACAGCATAGCTAGAGAGAGAAATGTGATACCCAGAATTATTTTGTGGTTGTTCCATTTAGGTTATTAAATGAGCATCTTAAAAGTCAATTGAGAAATACTGAATTTTGCATGTTTGGAGAAATATGATAATCCCACATTTAGAGTTTCCACTTTGCAGTCTATTTCATGGCTATGTGCATCATTCAAGGAAGTGTAGAGAAACAATATGACTATGCGACAAGGCACGAGAGTAAATAATATTTAATAAATAATATTTAATAAATGCAGGTTGCCTAGTTATTTTGTCTGGATTTTAATGAATTTGTTATATAACCTTGAACAGCTTCTTGCAGCTCTTGGTGTCACATCCTCAAAAACAGGAATAAAGATGCTGTGTCACCTTGGTAAAACTCTAAAACTGAGATTTTTCTTCGATCAGTAACATATTTTTTAAATAGTAGTATAAGACTGAGGATTTCTCTGGACTAGATTTGGATGCAGACCAGCTGTTGTTGCTGGCTGTAGTTGCTACCTTTCTAAAAAAATATAGGTAAAATTTCCTAATGGAAGTTCTACAAAGAAGTTAGGCCAGCTTCCTACCTCAAACACAAAAAAATCAACTGTGTGTCATATCTGTCCTCCAGTGGGTAACATGGCTTAGGAACCATGAATGGCAGACACTTTGCTGTATTAATTCTGTGGTAATTAACACCAGATGTTGATCAGCAAAAATTATTCTATGACAGACACTGCCAAAAAGAAACAAAAGTTGTGGGGGTTTTTTTCTAACTCTTCTACAAGGAAACACTGCCACTGAAAAGGGGTTAAAATAGGTCAGTGGTGGGGTGAGGCGTAGTTTCCATGTTGGCAAAATGTGAAGCTGAAAGTCTCTGCTCTATTCAAGAGGGAGGAAAGCTTTGGCTCTTCAGAAAGCTCTTTAGTTTATTAATGTTCAGCCTCACAGTTTTATTTTACATAGGTGTTTTATGATCCAGGATACGAACGAAGTGCTGTCTTTGTTCTCATTTATCCAAGGAAACATAAGCATTTATCTGTCTTGAAAATCTGATATTAGTTTCTGAACATCCAACAGCTCTTACTTAATTTCAGTTATATAGTATTTACTAGTTACTGATACCTTTTAGCATTTAGGATTGCAGAAAATGCCTGTGTGATCAGGTTATAGCAGAAGTGATAGAAATAAGTAGTTGTCTAGTAAAAAAAAAATTATTTCTTAGGGACTGGTGCTTCTATGGATTGGCCAGCTAATATTTTCAAGACTAAAAATAAGGAACCTTCAAAAGTTGCTCTGGACTAAACTTGTCCAGCTTATACTGGAATCCCAACAGGCTTCATAGGAGACTGAATGCTTTAGGTCATTCCTGGAGAGTCCATGGAAGTGCACCGAGGAAATAAAAAACAGCAGCCCAGAAGCTTGCTGCATTTTTTTTCTGTAAAAACCAACTGATCTTATACCAAACAAGAGGAAGCTAAAACTGTTGATGATCCATATTCTGAATAACAAGGTTTCAAAATTATCCATGGCCTTGAGTAACATGACTAAGAAACCTAACAAATGTTTGCCTTGATTTGTCTTTTTTCAGACTCATCTACCTGTCCCCAATTTGTAGGAGGAATAAGGAAGAGCAATGTTTGGTTCCATCTTTGTTTTTAACACTGAATGGTGATTTTAAGAAATAGTGTGATAGATACATACAAATTATACTTACTACTAAATCCATAGTACTGAAGATATATTCTGTGCCATATTCTTCTATTTAGCTATAGGAACAAGTACAGTAGTGCCACACGAGTCTCCTAATCTGATAGAGGTGAATTTTACAGTTACAAAGCTCTTATGTTTGCACAAATGAAATTCTTTGTTGAGTCAAATAATTTCTATTTTAACATCTATCAAATCTAACACTAAAATTTTAGAAGTAGAGTCCCTTTGCTGTTATATGTATTCAGTAGGAAAATCAGATGTGGATCATTCAGTTATATGGTAATGTAGTGGAGAAAAATTTGATTCCTACCTACTTTCTTATTTCTTTCTTATTCTTAGGTGGATCCCATTTATGTCCCAAGGTATAATCCAATCAGAAATTGAGCTGTACCCTCAAGGTAAGATTTATTGTAACTTTATGGAAATAAGGACAGTAATTTGTAATTTTTTGCCTCTGAAGAAATCTGGGCTGAATTTACACTGTAAATATCAAAGTAAACCATTTTGCTGCTTCCTCTTCTATGTTTCTGAGAGAACACAATTTGTGTTAAATAGTGTAATTGCTACAAGTGATAGTGAGAAAGTAAGGAGGGAATGAATGAGAAAGAGTTTTCTTGTATTGGGTAAAACACGGAAAGTCTTTTTCATCTCTTCTTTCAAACCTTTTCTTTAGTGTTAAAGGATAGATCCTCTATTAACAGATTATTTTTTTTTTTTGCAGAGTTTAAAAAAAATCAGCATCTGAAAATTCAAGAGGCAAATGGTAAATGCTGCTCTAGTTTTCTTCTTTTAATGAAGACTTTCTGTTTCAGAACTAATTGCTTTACATATTTGTTGCCATTTGTATTTATTTTAAAACATTAATTACAGCACACTATTCATACATTTTAGTAAACTCTGAGGTTCACATTTTAATTTAAACAATAAATAACTTTGTTTATGCTTTCTTTTTATTCTGTCATTTTTCTTTCCATAGTATTAATTTTCTCTGCTTGTTTGAAAAATTTTTATTCTTCTAATACTTACTGGTGATCTATCTTAATTTAATTTTTTTATAGTTAATATTTTAATACATGATTAGCTCTCCTGGGCTATATATAGTTTTGTTCTCAACATTAACTTTTTGTTTTCTGTTCTACTTGTGATTTCATATTTGTTCAGGTTGCCTCTTCTGTCCCTGCAACCAGAGCAGATTAAATTAAATTTCTTAATAACACATTAGAATTTCTCAGCTGTGAGAAGTGCTTCATGCTGTAGTTTGAACAATGATTTAGAAAGTGTTGGGAGAAAGTTTGAAAATGTTTATTCAAAATTTATTGTATCAATCAAGATATCCACAAAGACATAAATACCTTGTCTTAAACAGTGTTCCTATGGCAAGTGTTTAACAGTAAAATGTGTGCCCAGTTATTTTATAAATTATACTAGAATCCCTCTATTATAAGCTTTATTTTGAACCAAAAGTATCTCTTCTTCCTGCCTATACTTTTTTCAGAAGGCATTCATTTGTGGTCTGTTCATCACTCTTTGTGCTTCAGCTGCTCTGCACACCTTGTTTTCTCATGGCCTGCACCTGGAGATCCTCCTTTTAAATTGGTCTGGTTAGTCATTTCTGCACCTATAGCTGGGTCTCTATGCTATGTTGTTTAAGCTGTGCAAATGTCTCAATCAGAGTTAGGCAGCCAAAAGCATATGCAACAAATAACGTCTTTTTTGGGACAGTCGGTAAAATGTGGAACAGTGGGAGACTTGAAATTGCATATCCTACACCTAGAGGGAGTGCATCAATTCCTGCTTCAGTGGTTCATCTGAGATTTTGTTCACCTACTTTTTTCCCATAAGCTTTTAATTATATCTCATCTTCATTCTATATAATTTTTTTTAAACAGAATTATTTTTCTGAGAATTAGAACTTTCTAGTGTGTTGTATTGTTCTATAAAAGAAAAAAAAAAGAAATCTAGAAAGTCATCTGTGGCAAGGTACCACTTTCTGATGTCCCCAGGGAGGTACCTGGTGTTAGATTGCACCTTTTCTCCATGTATGCTAAAGGAATGTCATGTCATTACATATTTTTCTGTATTCTTTTCCACTTAATGTGTATTCCTCTTCAGCCATTAAGGAACTCTTGGTATTCTATCTCATCAGAACAACCCCAGCTTTTTATGCCAACAAGAATTACATTTTTGTAATACTGTTTCCAGCTTCCATTTGGAAGCATGCAATGCAATGAGAATTTTGGGCATCAGATTAGAAATTTTAGGATTCTTTTGCTATACCCACATTGTCTTTCAAACACAAGTCCTTTCTGTTTCCAGAAAAAAGAAAAAGACTCAAAATCAATATAAAGGAGTTCAAGCCAAAACTCTTTTTAATCATGTTTTTGGTGAAATTTGATTCCCTTTTTTACCTTCAGAGTGGTAATTGTGTGCAAAACAGTTTAGTGATACTACACTTATCCGTAGGAGGTAGAAGATGAGCTAGGTAGAATATACAGTCTCAAGAGTAGCAACTGCATCATTTTGAAGCTCCATTGCTTAATAAAAGATAGACTTTGAGGGGATAATACAAGAGAAATGGTCATCAAAAACACTCAAGGCACAATTAATCAATGAACATGTCCAAAAGAAAATAAATTTTGCCTGCTCTGAAATGAGTATTTGGTTCTGACTGATTTTTGAATTTTTAGGCAGAGTAGTGGGTCATATTTTACCCTTTGTCTGCACCACCCTTCATAAGCCTTTGTAAATGGAATTGTCCTTATTTTCCAACCAAATGGTCCAAAGGAACTTTGCCTTTAAGGAGGTTGACTTTTTTATAAACAAGCTCTTCTTCTATGGGGCAGGAAGCCCTTGCCTTATGCTCTGTGTTTCCAATTTCAGCGTATAGAGGCTTTTCACTCTTCTAATTGATGTTTATCCTTTTGTTGTCTGGCACTATGGTTCTTTTTTCAAGAAAGTGGGTCTATAGAGAAGGCTGTGAGGATTCAGATTTTCAAAGGCACAAAAGAATTTCTTACAAGTTGGAGTTTAACAACTTTTGGCAGAAATTGCATGGTTCACTTCCTGTATAGAGTTGTAGAACAGTTTGAGTTGGGAGAGATCTTTAAAGATATCTAGTACACGCCTCTGACATGGAAAAGGACATCTTCCACCAGACCAGGTTGCTCAAAGCCCCATCCAACCTGTCCTTGAACACTTCCAGAGACAGGGAACCCACAGCTTCTTTGGGCAACTTGTTCCAGTATCTTATCATCCTTGTAGTAAAAATATTTCTTCTTTAGTCTTGTCTAAACCTACCCTCTTTCAGTTTAAAACCACTTCCCCTTGTCATATAACTATATGTCCTTGTAAAAACTCTTTGCTTTTCTTTTAAGTCCTTTTAATAAAGGCTGCAATAAGCTCTGCCTGGAACCAAGCTGAACAACCTTCACAGGAGAGGTGTTCCAGCCTCCTGCTCATTTTCATGGCCCTTCTCTGGATCTGTTTCAACAGGTCCCATCCTTCTTATGTAAAGGTCCCCAGAGCTGGCTGCAGTACTCAAATGGGGTCTCATCACAGCAGAGTACAGGGGGAGAATTCCTTCCCTCAACCAGCTGGCCAGGTTTGATTGGTCGGACCAAATAAGCTTCAGCTGCTTTCTGAATTCCCAGATGTGTATTTGTGTGTGCTTAAAAATCTACCACCTTCCAAAACCAGGCATTGGTCAGACACCAAAAAACTTGGAAAACAGGAGATCAAACTTCCTGGTCCAGTTCAATCTTTGCAGGGCAAATTACTGAGTGATAATGGGGCTGGCCCAAGATAAATGTTTCTGTCAGACAACAGATTTAAATCAGGAAGGCATTACCAGACAGCTTTCTATTAATAAAACTGCAGTGTATGCTATGGCATTTATTTATAAGATGACTGTGGGCTGGTATTTCATTTGTTGTTTGTCTTGCACAGAATGAATTTAAGTTGCTAAGTGGAACTTGTTTCACACAGACAAAAGCTGCAATCAATGAGGGGCGGAGAAGTGTGCAATCCCAGCTTTTCAGATGCAGAAATGCATTTTACAATTATGAATTGTTCTTTTCTAAAATAAGATTTATATTAAGCTACTTTTGAATATTTAAATAATTTGTGTACATTGCATGCGAGCAAAGATGACATTTTAGTGTCAGGGAGCTTTATATAAAATGATTTTCTAATGAGTCCTCGTCTCGTTCAGAGTTTTCTACAAAATCTCTTTTTTTTCCATGCTGATTTCAATGTCATGCTTCCAGCCATGCAATCGGAGCTCTGTTGATGTGCCACATCAACATAAAATGAGAGGAAATTTTACTTAATTGGGATGTTTTGATATTTGTCCTGATGCATTTCTTGGTCATATGTATTGTGATAATCCAAATTCTGGATGTTGGTCTTCTTCCATGTTGAGCAACAGGGTTATCACTAGAAATTTCACTGAGCTCTGTGTTCATATTTCCAGCTTTAGAACACTGCAATCCTAGATCCTTGATCCACAACTTGCTTGAGACGAGTTTGAATGATGTAATATTTAGCCTATTTTCTGTTGCCTCTTCCTCATCACCTTTTAGGCACATTGTAGTCACAATCCTTGAGCCAAACTATGCTTTTGTTTATATCTTTCAAGTAAATTGCAACATTTAAGTACCAGTTATACAAGCATTTTGACTTTATTTTTTACTTTACAGAAGGAGACTGGAAGATTACTGTAGTCACTGGAGATTTTGAAACAGCTGGCACAACAGCAACAGTATCCCTTTACGCTTATGGAGAAAACAAAGCTTCTGGTCCTATTATTTTGGGATCTGGGAAACACCAGCTGTTTAATCCCAGCAGTGAAGATACATTTAAGGTGTAGTATAGTTGTTATGTAAACTCCAGAGAATTGAAAACATATGCAATATAGCTTTTCTCAAAACAAGATAATAGAGGTAATAAAAAGGACTCAAAGCAATATGTAAGGATCACAAGTATTTCTGAGGGAGTGGCTGACTTTTTATGATAGTTTTAAATCAGCCAATGTATTCACAACTGCATCAAGCAGACATGTCTCTCAGAATCTGCTTCATACTTGCATCTGCTTAATGTGTTAGTTTACACTAGATGTTGTTCATTTGAAGAGGTAAAAAGAATTTTCTTTATCTGGTCTTTGCATTCATGAAATAAGATAGTCTTGGTTATGGCTTGTGTTGCAAGTTCATCTTTGAAAGTGTCCACTGTAAATTCTTCCATGAACTTCCTTGGACTTCCACTGAAGCATACTATTGTGTGAACCTTTTCTTGGAGAAAGTAAGAAGGAAAGGGGGGATGGATAGGGACTAGAATAAAATCACACAGAGTATGTTAACTCGTGATTCAGACTGGTGGTGTCCTGCTTCTCCAAGCAAATGGAGAGATTTCTCTCTATTTATGAAAAAATCTCTGAGATGTCCTTCAGAAACATAACATTTCTCAGGACTTCTGCAAGATCGTATAATTCCTGCAATTTCCTCTAGTTCATGCAGTTCTTCAGTCAGGATTGTATCTGTTACGGTAGTTAAAACTATGATATGTCTTTTAGGTTGAAATAATTTATGCATAATAAACAGATGATAGAGAATCAGTGACAGATGGGACAGGAAGTATCTGTGATTTTTTAAATTTTTTTTGCTGTTTGAAGTATAAGTAAGTCCTTGCAGAAGAAAGGCAGTGGTGATCTTCCCCTTACATTTTTTAAGTAGAAAGCAACTTGGCTAAATTTACAGATAATGGTGTTTTAAGATTATCTCATATCGAAACAGGAAGGTGAAATCAGTGTTTATCTGAAAACAAAATTTAAATATTCCTTTTCAAATCATTCTGGCTGTATGATCTTCTTGGATATTTACTGAGCTGGTTAATGCTGTCTGACACCAGTTCTTAATCATTTATTCTGTTCCTTGAGGGAAGAACCAAGAACATTTGTTTGCTTGCTTTCTCTTTGGAAGAAGCAGTATATATCCCAAAGCATAATTTTTATCCTCCCAGCAACAAAGCAAGATTGACACCTGCTCCGGGAGTTCTGATGATTTCTATCCACATCAACATTTATGTTTAGGTGTGATATATTGCACCTTGGTTTTGTGCCGGATGTTTTTCTTTGGTGATATGCCATTGTACTGAGAAATACAACTTAAACCTTTTATAAAACCTAACTGTGTAATCAAACCTGTAAATTCATCTGTAACCATACCATCAGAGCTTCAAAGTTGACCAGATGTCTGTCCATCCATTGTTTCTCAAAAGCACTTAACTTTCAGTCAGTGCTGATCAATGGGGAGAGAAAGAAAAGAACAGATAAAGTGTTTTTGGTTTCCTTTTCCCACACTTTCCCTCTTAAATGTCTCAATTTAATAAGGTAGCTGAGTTTTTTGTTAATCCAAAAGAAAACTCTGTTCTCCAACTATTTCAGCACTTCATATTGCCACAGTTTTCTGTTGCAGCCCAAGGGAATGAGTCCAGCCACTTCAGAGATGGAGGGTAAAATGGCACTTCATTGGAGGGAGAACTCTGCTTAAATAGGGTAGGGAAGCCGAAGGTACTGGAAAAGTGGGTGGAACCAGGGAGGAGTTGGGGAGGAGTATGCTAATATGAACCAATGAAGATGGAAAATGGGAGGAGATAACCATAAGGGATTACTAATTAATTAGTACTGCAGTGCAGCAAATCCTAATCAATCAGGGGAAAGGGAGAAAACTGGGGTACAGAACACTGAGGGATTTTATAAAAAACTGAGGAGTAAGGGTACAATGAGGATGAAATACAACAAACATTAAACATGAACATGAATATGAAGTGTATTAACATTCCTTAGACGAATGTAAAGAAGGTGTTTTCCACAGGAGTTCCGTAGATTTCTTCACGTATTTCTATGTCCTTTTTCCACTGCTCGTAGTCAAACCTCTCCTGTACTCCCACAGTTTTCCAACATTAAGAGCATCATATAATAACATCAGTAATTCTAAAACCTGTGGAGTTGCAGAAAAATTGGATAGCACCTCTTACTTTTGATTACGCTAGTTTAATCTATTAAGTTTGGGAACCATCTTGACTAAATGGCCCTTGATTTGCAGTCTTTGTGTAGAAATTTGCTGCATATTCAAAGGCTATTTAAACTCTAGGTAACCTTTTTTTTTAAACAAAGTGTTAGCTGATGCAAGGAGCTGAGAGAGTTCAGCATAATATAATGGAAAAAAATAAAGTTCAATCATGCCTCACAAAAACAATCAAAGTACCATATTGTTTCAAAATCCCTCTGGTCAAAAATACAACCATAAGAAATGACGGAGAAATGGCCACACAAAGAGAATGAGACAAAACCATGCTGGATTGTCTGAATAAAAATCAAGAGTAGTAGTCTGAGAGAAAGTACAGTCAACTGCGTAGTAACCTAAAAATAAATAATGAATATTCAGTAAAGATAAAAAAATGAAAAAAGAAAGTTATTAAAGCTCGAGTGAATCAACTTGTGCTCCTTTATATCCACCTGAGATTTCATTGCTCATCTAGAACTCGATTTTGATGTTACTTATATTGCTGTATAAAGCCAGTGTAACTTCATTAACCTTGGCTATCTCTGATTAAGGTTTGTGTAAGTTAAATTAAAAACTGGCCAGACTCCAGTGTAATGTAGGTGGAGCCATGAAGCCTAGCCATGAATTTACAGATATTGTGTGACGGAGAGAGTTCTTGTTTCTGACTGGAGGCTTGGGTTCTAGGTTCTCAAAAGACAGTCATGTGTAAACTGCACAATATTTGCCCTTGAGGCCTAGCAATTTTTCCTACAGATGGGTATGTCAGGGATGAACAATATAGGAACATTAAAAAAACAGTGTTGAACTTTGGTGGGTTTCCCTTTCTGCTCTGCAATTGTTCCTGTGTGTTCCAAGAAACTACTTCTAGGCTACAGTTTTCTGCTTCTCTTACTATTTAGGCATAGTTTTTAGGGCATAATTTTTCTGTTGAGAGTCATTCCTCCTCCAGCAAAGGGATATCAATCTACCGTAAGTTACAGCTTTCATCACAAGTGTGATCTGTTTCCTGCATTTTCCTCTGGTGTCATCACAGTCCCTGATTACTTCTCAGTATTTCAAAAATACTGATTTTGGCAGAATGTTAAGTTGCTCAAGACATTGAAGCTTTAATTATATTGTAAATTATATTCTCTGTAGCTCTGTATTCTGCATCATCATTCTTTGAAACATGGTGAATTATCTCTTATGAGTGTACACACTGTTTGATAAAGAAATTCTTTTTATAAGTATTCTTTTAATGTTTAGTCATGCCAAATATTCCCTTCTGTGTCAAAGAGAACTAAGCAGAAGTCTGTAAGCCTATTATCTTCAGTAAAAGCCAGCTGCAATCTCTCAATTTTTATTACTTCAATACATAATAATTCCATACCTTCGGGTACAAGTTCTGCTGCTCCAGTAATAGTGAAGTCAGTAAACGCACTGACTGGTTCTGAGATCTGCTTTCAAAATACTGCTTATCTTAGTTGATAGTGGCAGGACTCAGTACTTCCTTAACAAGAATTTTTTCATGCTTTTCTTTGTGAGTTTACTTCATTATCAGCTCTGCAATCTCTTTAGGGCAGTGTTGTTCTTACCAATCTCGACACATTGTCCAGTTTATCTTAAATAATACTATATTAAACTACTAGAAAGTCTGGAATTTTTTCCTAACAGATTTTCAAAATCTTTGCTTTAACCTTATTTTTTATTTTGTAGTTGGTGGCTGTCTTTCTAAGGAAGGTAGTTGTTCCATGTTTGCAAGTACAGAACATGGAGTATGCATTATATTTTAGGAGCATTGGAAACTGTAATCTGACCCTGATGGGAATTTTGCTGCATGAACCCATTTCTCTAATTTGTAAAGACAATGCCACATCCAGTCACATGATTTAAAGTTTCCTCATCTGTATAAATAATCCTTTAAACACTGCTATGCTCTATCAGGGCAAATACCAGAAAATAATATGGGTACATGAAAAGCAGGTCTCCTCCTAATACTTGCAGAGGTACTTGATCATAAAAATTAATAAACAGTGTTCCTGTGATAAGATTGTTAAAGCTCTAAAACCAGCCTTTTTCTTTCCAGTTAAATGTGCTTTGTTTGTAAAGAATTGTGTTCATCAGGTGCACCTTAGGCTGTACTGCATTATATGAAGGTGGTACACTTAGAAGTTTATCTGTCGTTTTTCATTTTGGTTTCCTCCTGTTTAAATACAATCATAAGTGATTTTAAATAACCTATACACGAATAATTAAAACTCCTTTCTTTAGAGTCAACCCTATAGACTCTAAGAATCTGTTGTGTTTCATTGCATGTCTTTCATTCCTCTACCCTGGATTTGTAGTTATTCATTCATGAGTCAAAACTGAGATCTCTAAAGTAAAATGAGAAGCAGTGAGGAGAAAACTAAATGTTGTAAAAATAGGTTGAAACAAATCCATTTTCATGCTTTTCCTCCTATTGTTTGAATAAAAGAGCCTGAAATGAGCTCAGTGAGAATCCTTCCAAACTGGGAAGATTGCAGAAGTTAACACAAGCACTGATGTAGCTATCCACTCTCTTAACCATGAGACTGACGATGTCTAAAAGCTGGGCATAGCTTGTGTCCTGCTATTTTCCAGCTGTCCCTGTTTGCCATAACAACCATTTAGGTCCAGAAACAGTGGAATAAAACCTAGGGAAACCCAGGCTTTAGTCAGAGATGCATAAGGCAGCACAAAACAATCATACTCATAGCTTTAACTCGACTTGAAACTGTCTGTGAAATGCATATGATGAGAAGATGAACCTCATTCCTTACTGAGATAAAAAGAAGTATGTAAAATTATCTCCATCAGCTACAGTCTGTGCATGAAGCAAAATTTAACTTGTTCCAATAAAACAACATAGAATGATTGCAAGGAGCTCACAAACAATCTTGGAGAAAAACACAACTCATGTCATCTTCAAGAACTGGGAGTGAGGAATGTGGTGCTACTTGTTCAGTAATTATTCGGTATGTACTGGAGTATGGAGTGTATATAGATAGATATATAGGGAGATACATAGATATATGTCTGTATTGAATGTATATATATATATACACATATGTACTTGGTGTTAGAATAATTTGATTAACTGCCCACTAAAAAAAACCGTTCTTTCAGAGCTTGAGTAGACTGGAAAAGAAAGTGTTTAACTGTCAGTGTGCAATAAGAAGTATTTGTTTATCCAGTTTATTTTTGTGACCAAAGCAACTATGAAGTGGGAAAAAATAATGCTCATTTTTGTGTGGCCTTTAATTCTACTCCTTGCATGTCTATATATCCACCCTTTTTCATGAGACTGTTAAGTTTCTGTGTGAACACCTGTGACATACTCTAATTCTTTACTGTGTCAAGTTTCTTGGGCATAATTAACAAGTTGGCTGAATTCAGACATCTGGAAAAAGCAAGCACCATGGGTAGATCATGGGTACTACACTGATATATTAGTTATGATATTTTTGGCAACAGTTATTAGCTGAATGCTCACAATTAAAAAATATCTTCTACTTCCAAAGATTTCTTCATTATATGCAGATGCTGTAGAAGTTAAACTAATAAAGTCAATGATTTTTCTTTCTTTTGGGAATCCAGTTGCTGTGCATGACTTCTCTAAAATTCTGTTAATGAAGTGGCCTTACGTGAAATTAATAACTGTCTGTTGAACATGTTATCTAGTGGATGTGTTAGGCATTGGGACTTTGGTGCAGCTGCCTCTGAAGTGTTGATTTATCCAAATGATTTTCATGCTAGTCTGAGTTTATCACGAAGAGATTGCAGGATACTTTATGTACAACATGAACGCAGTGACATTATTTTGCTTATAGCAGTATATAAAAGAGAAATGGGGTCATTACATGTATTCTTTCCATCCTTTTATGGAGGTATCTTTCCACTGAACAGTTTTTTGGTCAGAGAAGGAATTACTTCACTTTTCACTTAGCTAAACGTCTTAAGTACATGAAAATAGGTCATATTGACTCCACTCAAAATATCACAGGTATGCTAGGGACCGAAAAGTGTATTTGCATAGCTCATTTAGAAGTGGAATTAAAATTTAGTCCTTGCATCCTCTTTAGGAAGAACTTCTTGCTGATAAACCTGGATTTCAATTTATGCTGAGAGACAAATTGTAAAATATGAGTTTCGTTAATCTTCAATTTCAAAAAATAAGGCCAAGTTGTCTAATGCATGATTTAATGAAAATGTTCCCATTGCCTTTGGTAAGAAGATAATTTAGTCCTATGCTTGTACAAAAATAAATAGTAGCAATGTGCAAAGTGTATAGGTGTATGGATTAGCAAGTCAATCTAGTTTAACTGCTTGCAAACTTTTAGAATATGACTGTGACTGAAGCAAAGTGGCTGTGTTTGAAAATGTGGCCCTTTTGAAAGTGGTGGACAGTTTTTTCAATAATATGTACTGGTACTGATGTTATAAAATATGATGTGTTGGTATTATTTCCTATAACAGTGAAGAAAAATGCTACAAAGGTTATAGAATTGCCACTATCATTGTAGCCACAATGGTATTATTAAGGTTATTAAGTACTATCAGTCTGTCACATAAGCAAGGTCTGTATGAGGTCTATCCCCTTTAGAACTTATCACAGAACTTGATGCAAATTGGTTGATGCATCAGAAGGAGTTTCACAATCAACCAACAAATGAACTGTAGATGATTATTCAAATGTTTTATAAAAACTTTTGCTATGAAGAGCATGAGGTTGGCATTTCTAGAAGATCTCTGTAATAGGCCATCCCTAAGAAAATCAATATACCTGATGTTTGTCGTATTTCTTGACCTCAGTGAGATATCTGTGTTTCCATGCCCTTGTTTGTTATCTCTGCAGCTTAGGTCTTATTTACGTTCTATTTGTGGCTGATGTAAGCCACATAAGAATTGAACCTGACTTTGAATTTCCATCCATGTCCAAACTCTACTACATCAAGCTGAAGAATTTACAGGAAGACACTTTGCAAGCCAGTTTTTAATATGTTTAATCAACAGATGTTTGAAACTCTGCA
Source organism: Lepidothrix coronata (assembly GCF_001604755.1). NCBI lineage: Eukaryota > Metazoa > Chordata > Aves > Passeriformes > Pipridae > Lepidothrix > Lepidothrix coronata. The sequence goes on along the minus strand of NW_016690186.1, from coordinate 628,313 downwards.
ATGGTTTGACCGTGTGCTTTGGCTGAGGACTTGATGTCTGATGATTTTGACAATGCTCTGTTGCAGAGAACAGCAAGGATTAGTCTCAAGCTGCTACTTGTGCTGCAACACTGCTGGTCAGTGCTCACCAGCAGCAGGGTGCCATGGGAAGCAGGACACTGGTCAGTCTGAGTGACTACTGTGCTAACTCAGGTGCACAGTGGCTAGGACTCTTAACAGGTTTGTTCAGGGCAGTGTAGAACTATCCCAAAATACATCAGCTGTCTATCTCCCTGTACCGTTGTCATTTAGGAGGTTTGCGTTCCCGCAATATCCACTCACAGTGCAGTGCAGGAGTGTCTTTATTATATTCACCACATTCTTCAGTAGATTTACAACATATTTGCTGAGAAGGTTGTTGCTATTCCTCTCTTATTCTGTCTGCACAAATTCTGCTAGTCACAACAGAAATTGCATGATTATATGAGAGTCCAGGTGACTGTAGATGAGATCACATCATTCTTGAGCAAAAATACGAGCTTTACAAAGTTAGTCAAGAGAATTACAATTGATAATTTTTGATCTCTCAATTCAGTTATGGAAAAACAGCAACTAACCCAAAATGAACAGAAAATTTTAGAAAAAAATACAGAATTTTCGACTAGTGTCTTTTCCTGAGGATTTCAACATTTATGAAGAGAGCTTTGCAATGTCCCTGTAGGAGTCACGTACATGTTTTTCTTGTTGTATAGTTGAGAAAGTGAAGCAAAGAGGGCTTGTGAACTATGTAATGTTTCTCAGAAAGCCTAAAGCAGATTCAGGAGTAGAATCTAGTTGCTTGATTTTCAGAACAATGCTTTAGTCCTGAGACCCATTCTTTCCTCTTTTGACTTTTATTGCTTTTTTATCAGAATGGCTATTTCCATATAAAATTGAATGTTACTTTTGCATCTGTGGTGCTGGAATACAGAGCAGCTAGACTAAGGTTTCTGTAAGCAGGTTGTTTATGAGGGCAACAAAGTCAACTTTGTTTTACAACTTTTTTCATAATGTTCTGGCTGTGAAAGCAGATTTCTAGATGCCAGGTTGCATTCAAGTCATGCAGAATTTCAAGGCAATTTAGTCAACACTAGAAATGAAGAAACAACCTTAAGACACAGTGTTTATGTTGTCAAAAGAATATCATTAGCTCTACTGTGTTATAAGAGTGTTTTCCTCTGCGTTTCACTGCAAAAGCAAAATTTGACATACATTTGACAGGATTCCAATTGACAAAAACTAACATGTTAGCAAGTCAATACCACTGAGAGACCAATGTGATATCTGATCTGACAGCAAGATAAATTGTTCCAAAAATGAAACTGGTACTGAAACTAAATTTGTAATTGTATTATACATCTTCCAGAACATCATATACAGTTGATTTGCTCTCTGCCATTGACATTCTTGTCTTAATTTCCATGCAAGAATAAACACAATTCCCCCCCCCCAAGAACACCCATAAACAATTAGTCAGAAACAGAATATTAAGCAAAAATATTAACTGTATTACTAAGCATGTTATCAGCTTGGCAGTGTTCTGTGTTTTTAATTATTTTTGAGATTTTTCAAAAACCTAATGGTCTGGACAGAGCTTTCTGTTCCCTTTTTTTTTTTTTTTTTTTTTTTTTTTTTTTTTTTTTTTTTTTTTTTTTTTTTTTTTTTTTTTGGTCGGGTCTCCTACATGTGCTTATTTTTATGATCTCTTTTCTTCAGTTATACCAGTGGTCTGCTAAACATCCGCTGCTATGCGGCTGACAGGACAAGGGAGGTGATTCTGCCCCTCTGTTCTGCTCTGGTGAGACCCCACCTGGAGTACTGTATCCAGCTCTGGGGTCCCTAGCACAAGAAGGAAATAGGTCTGCTGGAGAACAGCAGGAGGAGGACCACAAAAATGGTCATCTGGCTATAGCACCTCTCCTATGAAGAAAGTCTGAGAGAGTTAGGGCTGTTCAGCCTGAAGAAGAGAAGGCTCTGGGGAGACTTTATTTCAGTATTTCAGTACTTAAGGGGCTTATTTCCAGTCTTTTAAAAGGGACTGAAAATTAGCAAATGTAACACCCATCTGCCAGAAGGGTCAGAAGGATGATCTTGGGAACTACAGGGCTGTCAGCATGACCTTGGGGCCAGGGAAGGTCATGGAGCAGATCACCCTGAGTGCCATTGCATGACGTATGCAGGACCATCAGGGGATCAGGCCCAATCAACATGCATTGATTGAAAGGCAAGTCCTGCTTGACCAACCTGACTCAGTGTGAGGGAAAGGCTATGGATGTTGTCTGTCTAGACCAGATTCATGAAAGAAGGTTGTAGTGAGATGAGAGTCAGTATCAAGTGAAAGGACAAGAGGAAAAGGCCATAAATTGCAATAGGGGAGGTTCAGATTATATATTAGAAAAAATTTTTTTCACTGACAGAGTGGTTAGACATTAGAATAATTTATCCAGGGGCGTCAATGGAGTCACTGTCTCTGGAAGTGTTCTAGAAGTGTCTGGATGTGGCACTTAGGGATATGGTTTAGGGGTGATTATGGTGGTGCTAGATGATCTTGAAGGTCTCTTCCAGCCTTGATGATTTTATGATTTTGTGATTATAAGAAAGATGGGGATGGACTTTTGGCAGGGTCTGTTGTGATAGGGTGACAGCTAATGGCTTTTAACTAAAAGAGAGTAGTTTTAGACTAGATATAAGGAAGAAGTTTTTTACAATGAGGGTGGTGAAACACTGGAATGGGTCGCCCAGAGAGGTGGTGGATGCCTCATCCCTGGAATCATTGATGATCAGTTTGGATGGGATTCTGAGAAACCTGGTCTAGTGGAAGATGTCTCTGGTCATTGCAGGGGAATTCACCTGGAAATATACCTACCATCTTAGACTTTCTTCTAAAAAAAAATTCACTTTAGCATAATATGATAAATAAATATAATTAAGAAAATTATAGCTTCACTTTTGAGCCATCTCATATGATGTGTACTATAGATATGTACAATTTGCTTTATCAATAGTTTCAGTTTGCTTCATAGACAAAAGACTAATTAGATGCTTCAGAAGTTGAAAGAGGCTCTTTGATAGAGTTTCCTGGTCCTGACCAAGAATCATGGCAATGAATACTGTACAAAAAATGGCTGTGATGCTTCTCTTTCAACAGGGTTATGCCAGAATTTAATCATGGAGATGAGGTCACAAGGTTTCAATGTTTTTTTTACTAAATTGCCCTTTAAGACTTCTGCACCGCAAATAGCAGCCAGTGCCTAGATTTCAGGAGAGCATCACACTTTATTCGGTTTGCAATAAAGGGTAAGATAAAGGGTGAGAGTTCTAATATATTTTTCTATTTATTTGCGAGGCAACCTTAGCAGTCCCTTGCCCACTGCAGTGGTCTCTGTTTTGTAGCTGGGTGACAGGGTTATTATGGCAACTTAGCCTATGTGCTGACTACATTTTTGGCTAGTTTCAGAGTGCTTTTTATCTGTTGCTGTAATTCTGCTGTGAATATTAGCGACATATTTTTGATGTACATGGTTTTATTGCATTAATGCTACAGTTATACCTTCAGTTAGCACATCTTACTTTAACATACTGTTTTAATATAGCAAAACCTACTACTATGGTCATAAGTGTGACTCTGTGCAGACTTTATACTACTAGCATAGGTGTCATGATCTCACCCTATGAGACTGAATTGTGCCAGGCTCACCGCAAGGATTCAAGGAAATGGTGTTCAATTAGGGCTGTAAGACTCTCTTCTGTGATGGTCATTGTGACCAAGAAATGTCAGTGTTACACTAACCTGTGTCATTGCCTCGGAAAATGTTTTGACAAAAGAGTGAAAGTGATATGTCTCTAGTGTCTCTGACATTTCCTGGCTCCACAGAGACAAGGAGCATTACCTTGTTGTCTTCCTTTGTAAAGAATATTGAAGGGGAAACTCTCACTCTGGGGCAGACATCGATATTACCAGCCAGAACAGACACAACAGACCTTCAAACACAGACCTTAGTTAATCTTTTTTGTTGATTTGGACTACTGGGACAATGTTGGTGTTAACTGTTTGTCAAGCTTTTTTTTGTTTGTTTGTTTTTTGTTTTGATGAGAGAAAGTACAAAATTGGTAAAATGGTAAAAGAAACAACTATTTTTTTCTGTTTTTTTTTCTTACTGATTTCTTTCCCAAATACCATGATCTTTCAAACCCAGTACTGAAAATTGAAGTGGTCAACCCTGCTTTTGTGCTTAGGTTCTTGCCATCAACATTGCTGAAAAAACTTCTGCAACCTAAAACATAGTTGCTCTTATTTCAAGGCTGCAGTATTCAATGTGACATAGTCATGTTTTATTGTTTAAATTTGCCATAGTGTGGCATCAGCACTTACAGAAACAGTTAACCCTGACACCAGTGCACATGAAAATAGAAGTCAAAGAAAAACCTAGCAGACTGATAAGTGGTAGGAATAGTTAATAGCACTCTGCTGATGATAACCGTATGGATTCCAAACATATTATTTCATGCAGCAATGACTGAACTTATTTCTGCTTGTTAAAGTATTTGTCTAGAAATAGAGATTTACATTATAACACTAGAAACTGGATGCTGTGAAGAGGTCTAAAAACAGACTGGAATGTCTGAGCCCTTTAGTCACTTTAAATAATATGGTGCTGAAGTCAATAAAATTACACTTGCAGACTACTCCATAGGCTTCTGCTCAACTGCTCTGGGATTCATTGTATATTAAGGCTTCATTTTCTAAAAAGCCCCATTACTCTAGTCCACATTAGCTGTACATTTAGCTTGCATGCTCGGTGTAAGGATGGCTAAAAGACAACACCATAATTTGTTATTAAAATCTGTATTTTTTTTTCTGCATTACAGGTTAATCTCAGAGATCTTGGGCAGCTATATAAAATCCGCATCGGCCATGACAACACTGGAAATGATCCCAGTTGGTACCTGAAGGAAGTCAAACTTGAAAGAGTAGTCCCTCGTTCTGATGAAGAGTTTTGTCTCCCCATAGAGTGCTGGCTTGCGGAAGACAAGGATGAAGGTGATACATGGAGAGAAGTGGCAGTAAGAAACCCTGCAAAGGAGCTTTTGCCATGTAGGTGCTTAGTATTTTAGATCATAGCCATATCCTGTGAGTTTATGACAGCTTTTCATGTTTCTACCAGGGCAGACTGCCCAAAAGCTAGCGTGACCATGAAGCAATCCCTTCCAGTTACTTTCTAGCTCCACAGAAGCAGGAAGTGATCACTTAACCTCAATTCTTTCCTTCCCAAAATCAGAATAATATCTGTGGCCAATGCATGTAACCCCTATACAGTTTTTGATCTCTCAGAGTGCCTGTGCATCACTGGTAAATTCTGCTCTTTAAAGAATGGAATCAGGCAGGAAACCAAGGCATATCAAGGTACATAGTGTTATGTGACATCCAGTTCCTTTTGTCAAGTTTGATATCATCGTTTCTTGTACTGCATAAAATATTCTTTACCAGAAATCCATTATCTGAATCATCACACGTGTTTTTCAAATCAGGCTCGGGTCACAGCCATTCACACAGGAATTGTTAGCTGGAGGGTGACACTTTGGTACTTCAAAGTTTACGATAGCTTCGACACACTTTGTTCTCTTCAAGTGAAGTAGGAAATAGCCCATCATATAAAATTATTGTTTAAAAAGTCCTGGGTCTTTATGAAGGATTAGGGATTTGGTATAATCACTTAGCATGATTTCTTTTTTTTTTTTTAAATAGAATTGTCTTTATGTATAGAATGATAACAATGCAGCTGATGGCCAATAATGTTTGACATTGCATAGATATGTGCTACCATACAGCGAATTGCATTCAAACCGATCCAGTGAATTTTGCAAGGAATCAGTGGTAGAACATAAAAAAATATCATCATGCACTTAGTGACAAATCATTTCAGAAGAAAATACCAAAGAAGTGAAAACGTTCAAGTCAAAAGAATATAATTCTCTGAAAAAAAACATTAAGACTGTGATGTGTGAATGTATTATTAGAATGGCCAGAAGATGCTGAGGAACATGTATGAGCTAGCTCACATTTTCCCTCTGGTCTTTTTTTATTTTCTTCAATTTTAAAAATTATTATGCAGAATATTTACTGACTTCAAAAAAAGAATTGAAAAAATAGGACTGACCTGGATGAATCAGGCCCTATGACCATTAACATGTATCACAGTACCATAATACACTCACAGTGGCATATATGTGGTATACTGGGGCAATAGGATAATAGTGCAGAAACCAATTAAGTTGTACAAACAATCAATTCAACATCAATAAATCAAATCTGCGTTATGTAGTCTGAGATACCCATTCATAGAGAAGTACTAATATTCTGGTAGGTGCACTCCAATTAAGTATTTCTACATGAAAAATCAAGTCAGTTCTATCAAAGGCTGGGAATATATTTAAAAGAGCACATTCATTTACTCTTTAATTATTATATTACTATACATTTCCTTATGCTTGCAGGAACATTATCTTAATTAAAATATATGTCTCAAGTATGTAAGAAAAGACACATTAGAAAAATTTGGAAATTTCCTGAAAACTTAAGATTTACTAATTAATTATTGATTTTAGGCATATTTAAATTGAACATCAATATAAGCTCAAAAAGGAATCCAAAGGATTTCCTACTTTTTTTCTCAAGAACAAGCAAATAAAACACTATCAATTTACATTTTTCATTTAAAAGCTAATTGCTTACAAGTACTGTACAAATCACATCAAGTCACTTTCTCCAGCAGAAGAAACGATGTACTGCTAATTACTCAGTGATGATCTGATATTATTTGGTAATTTGTATCCTGTACTTCCAATTCAATCTGTTATCTTCTGGTCATATTAGATTTGCTTAACTATAAAAGTGATGTCCTAGAAAATTTAAACAAAAAGAACAAATGTGAACTAAGGACAAAAGTCACTTTTTGCACTTTTTTTAAACTGCTGTTCTTTAACATTTATCCTATTGTTCAGCTTCCCTCTTAGAATAAAGGGTAATTTTTATCTTATTCTTTTTCTCCCTTTCACCAGCAAAAGTCTACTATGCAACCAATATGGACCCAACGCCTTGGAGTTAATTTTTGATTCCTTGGCTTTCTCTTTTTCTAGCATCTCTTCTTAAGATCTGAATTTATTTCCTGAATCTTTTAGTTTTTCTTCACCTTCCTCTTTGAATATTTTTCTTTTCCATCCAAATTTCTCACCATGGTAACCCCTCTTAGTTTTTCTGACCGTCCCTCAGCCACTTAAAAAAATTAATATTAATCTGGTCTCCTACTCCCAGTGATGATTTCACTTCCTTCTCAATCTCTCCATCACACCAGTCTCAGCTTCCTCTCCTAACTTAGGTTTCTTAACCCTCCCATATATGTCTGCATTTGTACTCCCCTCTTTTCTTATTTTTTTCACATTACCAGGCTTATAGGTCTGTGGCTCCTTTTCCTCTTCCTATTACATCCTCTCTTTTGCTTTTCCAGCCCTGGAGATTTAAAAAGCTTCACCTGATCTATCTTTGAAGTTGTCCCTGAATTAAGCATGCTGTTGAACTGGATGATCCCTGGAGGTCTGCTCCAACCTGGTTTTCTCATATGATTTTTCTATGCAGCCTCATTTTGTTTTGTTTTGTTTTTTTTCTGGTAGTCCTAGATATTTTTAGTTTACCAAATTTTACAAGTTTGTTTACTTGTTGCTGTTTTGATAGGGTTTCATCGCCTAGTTACATTGCGATGCACAAAATGAAAGAAAAATTGTTCAACTGTTTTCTAAGTGATAGGTATTGGAAACTAGTAATCATGCCCTGAGCTGGTTAAATCTTAAGTATCACTCAATGAGAATGAGAGAGAAACCTTATTTTGAGTGCTTTTGACTTAGCTTTATAACACAGGAGTATTACGAGAATCAGACCAGATATGACAGCTCAGTGTAGGTGAAGGTGCCACAGCTGCATGGCCCCAGGTCCAACCAGCAGCAAGGCTCAGCATGTGCTTCTGGTCAGCCCACAGAGAGACAGCACTATACACCACATGTAATGGCCAGCTGCACAGATGGTTGCACAAACACTGCACCTGCAGCCTCATCCCGCTCCCTTCTCTAGCTCACCAGGATGGGTATCCACTAGTGGGACTATATACGTGTATAGATGTGTACATGGTAGATGCTTCCAACAGTTGGGCTCATACACTCTCTCTGCTCAGCAGTTGCCCCTGAATCCCAGTCTCCCCAGTTGCTGGCAACTGGACATATGAGGTCCTGAAGCTGCAGTCCTGATGCAGCTGCTGGTACAGACCCTCTCCCATATGCACACATGCACACACAGAGCTGTCTGCCCCTTTGAGACACACATGCACCCTAGCAGGTCTCACCCCTAGAGATACCTGCACCTCACGGTGTGTCTGACAGCTGACTGGGACTCCCATGGTCCCTCTAGCGTTCAGCTGCTCATGTGGCCCTGCACTTAGAGACATGGGCTTTTGACCCCTGGTCCCATTTCACTCCCTGACAATTTTACTCCCTTCAGTATCTCCAACTGCTGTCATCCATGACCCCAACTGGGTCTCAGTCCAGTCACTGGCACTTAGACCCCCTACCCACACGTGCGCACAGATCTGATCCCTCTGTTTTCTAACACCTGTTCCTCCCCAAGTGAGAAGGAGATCCATGTCTTTCCCTGTCTTTAGTTCCTCCCCTAAACATCTCATAAATCCTGTGTAATTACAAAATTCTCTTCCCCTCGACCCTATATTGTGTTGGACACCCTTAGACAGCAAACCCCAGAAGCATGGCAGATACTCCAAATTGACCCACTGTGCTGGGTTTCATGCCCAGACACTGGGACTGAGGCTCTCCTGGGACACCATTGAAGGGGCTGGAAGAGAGTGTCCCTTTCTCTAAGTTGGTTTTCCACCTGTCCTGGTGCCCCTGTGATTGTAGAGATGGTTCCACATCAGACTGTGGGCTGACGGCTCCTGTGATAGGCCTGGGAGAAACCAGAGCAGGGCGTTAGCTGGACTGCCCCCTGCCAATATCTGCCTGTGTTCTTTCATGAATGCGCAGAATATTTTCACACATTCTAACATGGATTGTCTTCAGATATGGCTGAAGTTTTGAACTGAAGGGGTACGTGATACAAGAAGTGTTGAATTTTCTCTACTGTTGTGTTTATATGAACATAAACTTCAAATGAGAATATAAGCGGGTAAATGTATTCTGTTCTTATTCACATAATCGAAGGAATAATTGTACTGATACGAGATAAAAGACAAATATTGAGACTGAATTAGGAAAAATTCCAGCTCAAAATATTTAGAATTCTTTTTCACTTGGAGAAATGTGCAGGTAAATATAGAAAGTTTAGATGTGCCTACTGACTGAAATAATGCAAAAGATGACCAGAGCAAATAGTAACGACACAAGTGTTAGCTCTACAAAATTTTTATCCCTGTTTTATCTCTCAGGAGGCACCAACTACATAGGTAAATAGTCAAGTTTCTCTTTCCCATTGTAAAATTCAGTGAGAACTGTAATTTTAATTTAAATATCTATACCTCATATTGTTTTTATATTTGTGTCTTCTCAAATAATATATGCACAACTTCTGAGGAAGATAATCCCTCTTAACCACAATCAGCCATTAAGACTTTCTTGTCTTTTAGCCTTAGCACTCACCAACCTTTACCCTTCTGTCATGGCAAAATGCCAAACACTATTTGTGAAACCTGGGTAGTAAATAGCAAGTAGTAAAACCACAGACATTCAGTCTTGCTGTTTGACAGATTGAGCCAAAATGACCATTTAATTCAAGTGGGCATGTCATATGGAAAAAAGGCTGAACCTGGAGCTGTTCTGTTATCTTGGAATGCCATCATTAAGGGAGGACTGAATAGAAAGAGTTTGACAATTTTAGTGTTGTATATAATTTAACATCTCTCTAGCTTTTGTGCGCTTTGGCCAATTTTTCTGTTTACACTAGCAGCCTGGTGGGAGTGAGTTTGCTTAGTGAAGCACTTAGTGCTAAAAAAACCAGTTAGTTAAGTGTTCATTGTCCTCTTTATACGAGTTTAGAGGAAAGCTCCCACAGACTGACTGTCAATTCTTGGCAAGATTGTCATCATTGTGTTCCTAGAATGTATTATCTGGTTTATTTTCACGCAAAAAGAATCTGTTTTTTTGCTCTAAAACCACTCCATGCTGCACACCATAAAGAAGGAAAGAGGGGATTCAGTTCCTCGATTCAAACTAAGGTGCAGTTGCAGGCACACCCATGTCACTAGGCACAGATAGTTGTAACGTGGAGGATGCTTATCTAATATACTTTGAGTAATAAATGATAAATATATTTGTCTTGAATTCATCTGCTTTTAACCAGAATTCTAAAATAATGACTTCTCTTTTAGTAGAATTACTTTGAAAAGAGCTGAAAATGGGACAGGAGTTTATACTAAGTCATCAGAAAAAGACCAGTATTTCTGCAATGAAAACTTTCATTTTCACATTCTCAAAAATAAATTGTTCTTTATTAGGTTTGTTTTCTTCTTCCAAAACATATCAAAATATTAAGTCAGTCTTTAATGCAAAGCAGCCTGTGATGTTTGCTTACAGTTTATATTTTTCAAAAGAAAATGTCATAAGTCAATGAATTCTGTACTTTACTTCTTCAGAAGGAATTGGTAGTTATATACTGTGCCTGCAAACTGGGACCAAACTCTTTCTTACCATCGGAAAATGATCAGGAATATATCACCTTTCTATATTGGAAACCCTGATTCAGGTGCCCAGAAGAAGAAATCTGGAAAAAAGGTTTTCTAACTCGCATTATGTTGCCTTTAGTATGCCCTTAGATTACTTTTCTTCATAACCAAGGAAACTTCCTTTCTCTTTCCTCTTTTTCCAAGGTAGTTCATGTTCTTATGTTATCAATAGATACCAGAATCTGGAGTTGGGATTTAAAAAACACCTGAAGCCTCATGATGGTATCTCAAGAGATAGTAGTGGTAGCATTTTTATAGATTGAGCAAGTAGAAATTTGGTACTTCTACACTTGACTGCTCAGTGACTCCTATTGTATTTTTAATATATTTTATTCTGTTATTTTTAACACAGTTATTATACTGCTTTAATGTCTGCCTTTTAGAAGCTCCCCACCTCTGCCAGAAAAAAATTTATTTCCCTTTTTTCAACTTTCGTACATGCATTCATGTTGCAGAGTTTTCTGTTTGGTTATAGTGCTTATCTAAAGTTACCCTGTTGGCAATTTGAAGATTTCAGTCACTTATTTTCTGAAAGGTCATTTTCTTTTATACTGAGTGCTATCTGAGATTTTCCCCTACTATTCCGTATTAATTAATCCTCTTATATCCTTTATCAAAGTTACTGTGTTTCCCAAGATGTTTCTTCTGTTACTTTGATGTGCTCCAGATTGGACAGACGTATACATGTGATGTGAGTATAACGAGTCCCTCATAATGCTGAAAACTGTTTCCTGACTTTTGTTGAGTGCTTGGTTTTATGATATAATTGTCAACTTTCTCTTTCCTTTGTTTTTCTTGGCTATGGGCCTACCTCTCTTTTTTGTCACTCCAGTTTTCAGTTGGTGTAGTTTCACTGAATCAACGTATAGTAAAATGAAATTACTACTACAGAATAGGGGATGGGCCATAGAGTTCTAATTCTCAGAGTTTTGGGATGGGTTTTTCTTCCTGCAGTGAAGCAGGTCTCCATTTCAGATGTGCCTGCAGCAGGGGGCTTGGAATAGGTCAGTTACTCAAAAGAAATTAAACCAGAGTCACAGAGTCTGAACGCATTTTCTAGGATCTTTTTGTTTTACCCTCTACACAAAAAACTGTGTTTTGTGAGCAATATACAGAAAGGTACAAACAGAAAAATTGCACATATGGTGAGTCTTTCTGTCTCAGCAGTACATTCTGTAGGTAGGTTCGTTATCCAGATTTGGTTGTATTGTCCCCTGTGCTCATCAAACAATTGATGTACCTTGTCTTATCTGTTACAGAATGGCACCATCTTTCTTGTTCTTATGTTTAAGCAATCTGTAGCTCAGGAGCCATTAACCCTAGGACCTTTTGTAGCTGTTCTGCAATCTAGAGAAACTGCTTGACAAAATTTGAAAAAATTGCATCCTCTCAGTCTAGTCTGTGCCTAGGTTTTCATTTGTACAGAAAAGGTTTAACCTCCACAGCCTATTTAATGAATGTTTATATGAATGTGCAAACATTTCACCATAGTGGTATGTTGTAAGTAGGCACGTGCAGTTGTTTGGGAGAATATATTCCTTGCTTAAATTTCTGTGAGATTCCTGTGAAATGCTTTGCAGCACATACTCCAGTTAAGGGATATAAACATTCTTTTTATTATTCTAATATAGTAGCATGTATTATTGATTTGTAGAAAAATTTAAAGTGCAAACTGGTCTTTTTTGTTAAGAAGGTTCATATATAAACAATGTAGATTGTGTAGACTAAATAAATGTCAGACCTAACATTTTACAGATGGTGAGAGATGTATAGACACAAGGAGCTTTGAAAAATATTTTCCAGTTTTTTTAAAATTCAGCATGTGTATATTTTATACTTCAGACTGATTTATTTAGGCTTGTAGAAATGGAAAGCAGTATTTGATTAGATCATTATCATCTCTCTAGTTACCACAGAGATGCACAGTGCTATAAAATGAACTGTAATTTATTTATCTGTTAATATCTTCATGTTGTGTTATAATTACCTCTTGTTCTGTTCTTGTGTATCTTCCCTCCAGAAATGAAAGTATTTGTTGGTATTTTGGTTTTGTAAACATTTATTTTTAAAGGGCTTCGTAAAATAAAGCCTTGAATATACTGTAAAATTCATCTTATAGTTACTTAAAAATTTTATTTTTGATCATGACAAAGATTTTGTAGGTGTAAATAATACAAATACCAGTCTTTGTACATAAACAGTCATAACATAAACAGTCTATACTCTTTCCTTTGCTCCCACAGATGTTTTGCAATTTCAAAACTAAGAATGTGAGTGTGTAAAAGTATGGAGGAGACTTCATATGAATATGGCCCTGCTTTTACTATCTGCAGAATCTTGCTCCATGGGTCGTACAGACCTGTTATTAAAAAGGCTGTTTGCAGATTAATATAATTGTTAGCATTTTTTTGTTTTGGAAACGTGACCTCTCCCCTTCCAAACTTCCAAACACCCCTTATCCTCTGCCCTTTTCCCCAATTATGATTATACTAGGAGTTATGATATAAAATACTATTTGGATATATAGCTCAGTTATGCTACTTATCAGGTCGATTTATCTTTGTTAATTGCCATTCACATATACTATTTGTTTTATCATGATTTTTTAACGTTGAAAACCTTGAAACTAATTTTTATTATGTTCTGTCAAATTTTTTTAATTGACGTGTGTATGTGTGTTATTGGGATCAATTGTATGTCATGGTTGGTGTTGGTACACTAAGGCATGGATGTGAGAGCTGCAATGAGTGCTTGAAGCTACAGAAAATAATAAAACTGATCCAGGAACACCACTGATATTTTGGGTCACAGTTGCAACAGTGATAAAGAGTTTAAGACACTGTGTTTGCCACTTCAGGATGATTTAATACAGATTAAAAGAAATACCTTAATTTGCTTAAGCATAGAGTCTATCCATCAAAATCTATCTTTTGATAGATGTGGGGGTATTTTTTTTTTCCTAAAGTATTTGCAGTATTATTTTACTACTCTTTTAGCTTCTCCACTGGGAATCAGAAATAGCTGTTCTTGAGTAATGGTGGATGATGTGATGTCTGAGTTTTATAAACTGTCTTGGGATCCAGTGAATAAGAAATTTATGGCAATTCTACTAGCTATTTTGTGGGTTAAGAGTAATAGTATTTTAATTAGTTTTTGATTAATATTGTCCAGTTTCAAGCATTTTGTTTTAATATCTGTTTTCATCTTAGTTCCTCCTTAAATGTAGTGTTTAATTGTGTTTGTTAGGGCTTCAATTACCTTTCTTCACTCCCAAGAACTATTAAAATTATACACTAATGAAACAGTAATCTCCTCTGTGATCTACTACATAGCAGCAGAAATGGCCAGCTGTGATTAGAATAGAAACACTGCATGGAAAAATTGCCATTAAGATTCAAACAGGATTTTTTTTTTCAAAGTCACAATAAGAAAAACTATGATAAAATATAATGTTATATGATCAGTACAAATAATTTTTTAAAATAAATTTTCATATCTGGATAATTATAAAGATAGTATTAGTGTGGTAGAAAACATGTTAATACAGTAATTCTGAATTGTATTCCAGAATTCTTTGAAGACACATGTATATTTTTTGTGTGTAACACTAGACTAAGACTAGAAGGAGAGGCGTTAAAAAGTTGTAAATATATTTTAGCTGAGAGCTGGTTTTGAAAGTGTTATCATTCACTAGTGACAAATGTTGAAATCTTCAAAAGCAAGATGACTGTTCATTTTTCATAGGTAAGGGAGCCTGTTCATCTGCTTGCCAACCTTTGTATATGAGGTGAAAATCTAAAATCGCTAGGATTTGTGATTGTTACTCTTCTTTTAAGAGATGAAATGAAGGTTAACAACCCAGATAATTGTTTTGCACAAATCTGGAGGTTGAAAATGCCTTGGTACCAGTGAAAATTAGCTATTGTTTGAGATGACAACTAGGCACAGTTAGGTGGTCTCCAGATAACTTGGAAAGAAAGACTTTGTGAATTAGGTCCTGAAATCACAAATAATCGACGACGAGTGAGAGAAGGAAACGGAGTACGAGGGAACACTTACTTGATGAGTTGCTTTGCCAAGCAATGCATAGCATTGCTCAACATCCTGTGGTTTCTGAAGCTTGGTGTTTTCATATTTTTGTGAAGAGAATTAAAGGATTTGAAGCTAGAAGTGAAAAATTCACAGATAGCTGTTGCTACTTGTAAACTTGAAAACCTGTGCCATCTTCAGGTTAAATTTTGATGAGAAAATTTTATAATCGTGAGAACTACAAGGATAATCTCAAATTTTTTCTTCTTCTAGTGTTGGTGTACGAGGTCCATGTATACACAGGTGCTGAACTTGGTGCTGAAACAAATTCCAACGTTTATATCAACCTCATTGGGATAAGAGGAGATGCTGGCAAAAGGAAGCTCCACAGATCTAAGAATAATAATGTAAAATTTCAACGTGGACAGGTGAAGTAAAAACAATGCTACTTCTGGTCAATAAGAGTAAATTATGGCTAGCAAACAAGTGTAAATATCTTTTATTTATAAGATTTATTCAAGCATTTACCATTTTCTTTATTCAAAATTACTTACATAATTACATCATATGGATGACTTTTATCTGCTCAATCAATCATTTACTGAGAGCATTAAATAGTAGAATTTGAGTATTCTTGCTTGTTTGTATTGCTTGTATGGATAAAATGGTAACAATAGTTTTTATTCTCCTGAAGAGATCACCATGAATTTTAGAATCAAGTTCTAAATCCATATCCCAGGTTTCCTAGTCTTGCTGAGGCAGATAGCACTAGAAAATATGATATAGAGATGAGTAAATAATTATTTGCACCTAATCATTGTGTCTTGCCAAAAGAATTGAGGTGTTATTCAACTCAGAAAGATTTAAAGGATCCTCACTGTCTGGCCAGGACCAGTATAAAACAACTATATTCATTTTGCAAAAGAAGAAAAAAAAGAAAGAGAGAGGAAAAATGAGCTATTCTACTCTGTTATAGTCAAAGCAATAGCTGTGTTCAAGACCTTTATAATTTTCCTTGTATGGTTCCACAGATGGATATTTTCTGCATAAAGGCTGTCTCACTGGGAGACTTGGAGAAAGTTCTGATTAGCCATGATGGAGCTGGTCCAGGTAGGATTTAACTTCCTAGAGACCAATCTGTTTTCAAGCCCTTTTTAAACCCAATGCACTTTGTTTATATTGCATCCTTCATACAAAATGTGACAGAAGGTCTTGCAGTGATAAAAAGTTTTCCTGCAGGCTGATCACTGTGATGGGATGATGAAAAACAATAGTAATGGTCAGAAGAATGGACATGAGTTTAATCTCAAATGCTGTCATTCCACTCTTTGTTTTCAAGATTATTTATAAGAAAGCATTATTTATTTGCATATAGAAAACTTTCAAAAGTATGTCTCACACTGGTAAGACAATCCTTTATTAGACAAAGAGTGAAAACTGGCCAGAATGGAATTAAAGATATTCAGCAGCTGCTTTTCTACCAGGCAAAATTTGAGTAGCTCTAGCATAATGTCCTTGCTGCTTTGGGCAACAGCAGATGATTTGATTATTTACTTAATCTGTGTGAGTCAATGTGGAGCTGCTCCAGTGAGTGACATTACGTTTGGCTTGTAGGTTTTTCAGAAAAAAGAGAGAATTTGGTGATGAGATGAATTTTCAGTACAGGCCCTTGAAGTGTGCATGATGTAAATGAAGAGAAAACTAGCATTTAAAAGCACTGAAGATGTAAATACTCAAAATATGTTTGCAGATTAATATCTAGGAATAAGCTAAGTGAAGAGAAGAATTTTTAAAGCAGTTCGGGGCCACACTGATAACAGATTAGAAAATACCTTTTACCCTATTCTGTTCTGAAATGGCCTTAAGCAACACCCATCTTGCTGACTGTACTGCCTAAGGCTCTGAGCAGAGCTGTGACTACTACAGAAATAGCCTTAATAGTGCAGCCTTAGGATGGGGCATTCTAGTTCTCTAGAGTTTTCTGCCTTCAGCAAAATGCGTGATTGTATACATGAGTTTCACATCCTGGTAGCCCTAGACATAACACAGAAAACAGTGCAGTGGAACCCACCTTCCCTCTATTCCCCAGAACCCCGTACCATGCTCTCTTCCCTCACCTCTCTGTTAACAGGCAGTTCAGCCTTATCACAGAATAAGAATTGTAAATCTGTAACTCAATTCAGCTATCTTAAGATGTTCTTTGACACCCGAGTTCAAATCTGTGGGTTTGAAGGACTGTCTAAACAGGACAATGGATTGAATTCTTCCTGTAACAAAATTTATGCCTCGGTAATTCAGATGGTTGTTCATTGTATTTATCACAGACAGATCTCACAGACCTCTTTTGAACTGCATCCAAAACTAGCCCCTCATAAACCTGGCCTGACATTACTGGGGAGTTGAGAGCTGGAAAAGGATTGTGACTCAGGAGAGAGACCACCAAGAAACTCATCCACTTGAGGGTTGAGAGAGAGGAAAGAGAGTACCTTTAGAGATGGGACTACCCCTTTTTCTAATCCTATCATTTGCTTGAGTGACAGGACAGGAAGGTCCTTAGTCTTCATTTAGAGATTGTCTTGAAAGGATACTGTAACATGTTTTCTTCAGAGTTTCTAGACTGCAAGGTACAGATCTTCTCCCACAGACACTGTGAATGAGGAAAGTAAGGGAATTTTGTCCTAGAAGCAGGGTTTGGGCATTGGTCTGGTGTGAGTCACTTGGTGATTTGTCTTACCTGCTGAAAGAAGCTTTTCCTCCATAGAAACCTTCCATATATACCTGTATATTTACACAGGCAGTACCTTTCATCTTTTTTGGCCTTTTTCAAATTGACCTGTCTGATTGCTAGTTAATCTTGGCCAGCCTAATAGGCTTTTCCAATGAAAGAGTAGTGAGGTGTAAGAGGGTGACAGAAGCAGCTTGCAAAGTGTCCTAATGTGCCCTGGACCTGAAATCCTAAAGGGAGATGCCATTTTCTTCCATGCATTGCCTGGGCATGCCCTTCCTGTGTGACAGAAACTGCTGCCTTCTAGGGATTTCCAGACTCAGATGCAGCCAGAGAGGCAGAGCATGAGAATAAATAGGATGATTGTTTCTTCTGACCAAAACATCCCTCATGTTGTTTTTCTAAAATGTGCTGATAGGTAATGGTGTGAGTCACGCAAAACCTCGTAAGCAATATGACAAGTTGTGAGTTGTGCAGGAGCAGTGAGAACAGGATATTTGAGAAGGGGGTCGCAAGGAGAACTATACTGGTCACTAAGATGGTTACTGGAAGTGATCTGAAAGATCAGCATGGATGTGCCAGTGGTTACTGCTGTTAGGCAGAGGATGAATTCAGTAGCCTGACAGAAGTGAGGCTGCACAGCTCCATGCCTGCCGGCTGCACTGGTAGCAAGGCTGAGTATGTGTTCCAAGTAGACATACACACAAACACGTGTGTCTGCACATGGTTGGCCATGCAGGACAACACAGACAGGAACTCAACCCATACACAAATAGTAACAATGGCCTTATCCTGTTACCCTCTCCAGCTGATCAGAATAACAGTCCATCAACGTCAAATATAAAAAATTTATACAGTATGGGCGTATAAGACCTCCAGTAACTGGCCTTAGGCACTCAGTCTATCTGGGTGCTGTTCCTGGATCCTTGGATCCTCAGTTTTGCCAGTTTCTGGCACCAGGACATACAAAGCCCCGTCAAGGCTGCAGTCTCGCTCCATTTCCATGGCAGCATTAGTTTTAAAGATTTGTTAATTAATATAATATTTTTATATATGCAGTAAGGTGTTCACTCACAGAGGACCAAAATTTCCAGCATTCACACAAATCTTGATTATTGGAATAAATGGATTCGTTTCAACATCCTTGTGTCTGATTACAAGGAATCAAAAGATATGGGCTGAAGTGTGAACAGTGTGAACAATTCAGAGATGTATGCATGTATTTATCTTGAAGAGAAAAAATCCCCCCCACTTAAAATTAAAACAGGCAGAAAAGAACTGCATCTCTTACAAGAGATACAAAATAATAAAGTTTCATTCTGTTGATATATCTTATCTATTTAGCTGAGATATGTCTTAATATGATCTATGTTTTTGCTAAAAAAATATAATCTGGGCTTTTTTTTCTTAAAATTTATTAAAAAGAAACAAAAATGCATGATTTCACATGATAAACTTTTGTCATTTCAACACAGGCAATGGATGGTTCCTGGATAAGATTGTCATCAAACATAAAGAAGGAGAGGAAGCTCAGGAGGTTGTCTTTCCTTGTAATAGGTATGCCATTCATGGAGAAAAATAATTTGTTACCTGCCACCAACGTAATCAAAAAATCGCAGAATGGATATGTGCAAACAACGTAGGTGTATGAGCAATGTCCCAGAGTTTTTCAACATACAAGGGATGCAAAATTTTGCGATCAAAGGCAAGAAACAAATTTGCTGTACTGACATAGGAGGAAGTCATAGCCTGAAGCAAAGAAGCCCCAAATCAAATGTTTCATAAGAGGAAAGGTGCATTGATCTTTTTGTTTAATCTAAATTATATAGAAACCGTGTGAAATTACTTAAGCTTTTAGTTCTCAGTCTTTTAAGAAGTATTGTATATAAAGATCTGAAATTACACAGCTGCCGTCATGCAAACATGGCGGGATGACTCACACAGCTGAAGTACTGTAATGGATGGCTATAAATCCTTCAGCAGGGATAGGCAAGAAAGGAGAGGTGATGGGGTAGCCCTATATGCTAAGAAGTGTTTTGATTGTCTAGAACTTGATGATGGTAATGATAAGGTAGAGTGTATATGGGCAAGAATCAGGGAGATGGCCAAGGCAGGTATCATGGTAGAAGTCTGTTATAGACCACCCAACCAGGATGAAGAGGCAGATGACATACTATAAGCAGCTGGGAAAAGTCTCACAATCACTGGCCCTTGTTCTCCTGAGGGACTTGTGTCTGCTGCAAATACAACACAGCAGAGGGGAAGCAGTCTAGGAGATTCCTGGAGTTTATAGAAGTGAACCTTCTGACACAGCTGGTCAGGGAGCCAGCTAGGGAAGATGTCCACTGGATCTGCTGTTTGTGAAGAGAGAGGGACTGGTGAGTGATGTGAAGGTTGGAGGCCATTTTGGACACAAATTGTGAAATTATAAGAGGTTTTGATCCTCAGAGAAGTAAGGGAGAGCAGAACTGCCACCTTGATATTCTGGAGAGCAGACTTGGGCCTGTTTAGGAGACTGGTTCACAGAATCCCCTGGGAGGCATACCAGGAAGACTGGACATTCTTCAGGAAGGAAATCTTACAGACACAGGAACAGGCCATTGCCATGTGCTGCAAGATGAGCTGGGACCAGCCTAGCTGGACAGAGATTTTTGGCTGAAACTCAGGAATGAAACGAGGGGTTATGACCTTTGGAAGAAGGGGCAGGCAACTCAGGACTACAGGGAGTCTTGTGATGTTATGAAGGGAGAAAATTAGAAGGGCCAAAACCTAACTAAAAATTAATCTTGCCGTACAAGGCAAAAAACCAAACCAAACCAAATAAAAAAGAAAAATAAACAAAAAAAAACCCAAACAAAACCCCCAAACAAACCCCCCCCCAAAACAACAAAACCAACACAAAAAACCCCCACACAGTAGAAACAAAAGGAGAGTTAAAGAGAATCTCCCTCCTTTATTGTATGTGAGGGTCAACAGTAACAAAGGATGAGGGAAAGGCTGAGGCACTTAATGTATTCTTTGCCTTTGACAGTAATACCAGTTGTTCTCTTGGTATCCAGTCTCCTGAGCTAGAAGAAAGGTAGAGGGAACAGAATGAATCCCCCACAATCCAATAAGAAATAGCAACCTGCAGCAGCACTTAGCCATGTACAAGGCTGTGAGGCTGGATGTGATTCACAGAAGGGTACTGAGGGAGATGCACTTGGGTCACAACAGCCCTCTGCAATGCTACAGACTTGGGGATGAGTGGCTGGAAAGCTGCCTGGTGGAAAAGGACTTGGGGTGCTGGTTATCTGTTGACTGAACATGAGCTAACAGTGTGACCATGTGGCCAAGAAGGCCAATGGCATTCTGGCTTGTATCAGAAGTAGTATGGCCAGCAGGACTAGGGAAGTGATCATCCCCCCTGTACTCAGCACTGGTGAGGTTGCATCTCAAACCCTGTATCCAGTTCTGGGCTCCTCACTACAAGAATGATGTTGAGGAGCTGGAGCACGTCAGAGAAGTGCAATGAGACTGTTGAAGGATCTAGAACACAAGCTCTGTGAGGAGAAATTGAGGGTACTTGGGGTTGTTTAGTCTGGAGAAAAGGAGGCTCAGTGGGAACCTTATCTCTCTCTGCAACTACCTGAAAGGAGGTTGTGGTGAGGTGGAGGTTGGTCTCTTCTCCTGAGAGTAACGAGTGATAGGATGAGAGAAAATGGCCCCAAGTTGTGCCTGGGATTGTTTAGAAAGAGTGTTAGGAAAACTTGTTTCACCAAAAGGCTTGTTAAGCATTGAAACAGGCTGCCCAGTGAAGTGGTGAAGACCATCCCGGAAGGTATTTAAAAGATGTGTTGATGTGGCACTTGGAGACATGGTTTAGTGGTGAACATGGTGGTGCTGGGCTAATGATTGGACTTGATGATTTAAAGATTTTTTCCAACCTAAACAATGGTCTGATTCTATTCTAAGATCTAGCTGCACTGATTTTGGTCGCTTTCTCTGTCACTGAAATCCCTATGTACATCCTGGAAATCTTTGGAAAGACCTTTAACTTTTCCTCTTAAAGTAGAATAAATCTCTTCTGGTCTATTTTAGTAGGTCTAAAATTTTGCTACCATCTGCAAAATTAGAAAACATTCAACTCTCTCAATTCTGACAACTGCTAAACAGTCCATTCTTTCAAATTTTCTTACTATCTGAGGCAACTGCAACCTTTTAGCTGTCTTTGAGTTGAATAATACAGCTGTAGCAGAAAAAAAAACTCACATAAAATAAGCCAATAGAGGATCTGTGTGTGTTACTCATGCATAAGTATTTTTAATGCAATAGAAATAAGTTGAAAAATTGTAATTTAGATCCAGATAATTATATTCTGTAGTATGTGGTTTCCAGAACTTAAAATTTGGGTTACATAGCTAAAATAGTTTTCATGTTATTTTGGGAACTGTGCTTTAAGTCTTGAAAATCTTCAGGGGTTTAGTAGACAGCTCTCCTCTTCTAGGAATCCTACCTGTTTACAAAAAAACCACCACAGGGTTTCCTTTTGCAAAGTTCCTGGAAATGACTAGCTAAGAACCACTTACTCTTCTTAGGACTATCATTCGAATGATCAGGTTATTGGTTTAGCTTTTCTTTCTGGGTATTAAGCTTTTAAAATGGTTTGGTGTGCATTAAAGATGGTTATTGGAAGCAGAGATGAATGAGAAAATTGATTCTTTAGATTCAAGGAGAACTTATGAGACTTCTCTGAAGAGTGGAATTCTTAATAAAAACATTGGGCTTCCTTTTCAAGAGGAAATTGTAAAGATCTTAGAAAAAGATTAGGGACTTTACACATAGAACCAGAGGAATTTTGTCATTGTTTGCCTGCAGTGTAAGTGTGCTGCCAATGTGTCAAAGTTTGCTTTCTATTTTTAGAAACTACTACTGATATTTTCTTTCTTAGGACAGAATTAGGAGATAGGTCCCAAAAGTTAATCAAGCTATTTATTACAACAATAGTTGAAATACAGTGGAGTTCAGACTTCATGCATAAGATATTTATTCATAGAGTTTTGTTACACATAAGAGGTGAAATATATTGCGGATCCTTGGGTTTTAACAAATGAAACATTAATATGGAGTCAATAGAATAGAAGCTGATAGTAAACATGTATCTATTTATTTTTAAATAAGTGATATTGTTGAAGGCCATGAAGGATTATTATTTGAGCTTGGAGGATCAACTGAAGGAGTAAAACGATATTGCAGTAAAACGATATTGCAGGAAAGCTGCTAAAATTCATCAATTTAAAAGAAAAGTAAAAAGAGAAGTTCAGTTAATTGCTGCAGATCTGCAAAAGATTTAGAAACTTCCAGACTGGCAGGTTTTATATATAATTTTATATATCAGTCAGTACAATGAATATAACTAATCACTGCAGGTTGTATACCCCTTCAAATATACAGCTGAATCTCTGAAGCTGTAAATGATTAGCATTTCATATAATATACTTCCTATAGTACTACAGTATTCTCACAGCTACGATGAGAATTCCTCTGCCTGGAGCAGGTTGAACCAAATTCTTCTAACATGAATAAGACTAACTGTGATGAATGTATAAAATAAACTTTGATCTAGGTTTCAAGGCATAACTTGATAAACAAAGTATAAAAATACTGTTGGAGACAGAAGGTAATGGTCAGCTCACATATAATATACTAATAGTTTTTATTAATCTTATTATTTTTGTTTTTGCAATGAAAGATGGTTAGATGAATGCCAAGATGATGGGAAAACTGAAAGGGAGCTAACTGCCAATGGTAAGTATTTTGTTAAAGAAAAATTGTGTTATAGTACTATATTATAGGCTTAATATCCAGTTATTAAGAAGAACTCTTCTAGATAAGACCATTACTTAAGAAGAAAAGTGATAATAAAGCTCATTCCAACTAGTTTTCCTGTTCATATTTTAGAGGATGGCAGTTCAATGAAGGCGTTCCTCAAAGGTAAGATTTTTTTCTAGCCAGTGTTTTCTATATCATAGCTTTTGCTGTTTGAATTTAACCTGCAAATCAGTATTGTGACAAATATGTAAGCAAGTGACCTCATTTGTATATGTTTTATACTGCATATCAGCTGTGACACAAAAAGAAAAATTGTCTGGCAACAGTCTACAGAAAGGACTAGACCTCAATAACCAATTGAGAAAAATATAAACCATTTCTTGTTTTCTTCATATTTCTACTCTTCTGACCTGAAATCAACAAGGAATTCCTCTGAGAAGAGAGTCAAGTGTTGTTTTGTTTACCGCAATGTCACTGTCATTTAATACTTGGGGACAGGTCCCCTAGCAAACATCAGCAAGTTGAAAAATGTGTTGTGAAATGTCAGTAGAAGCATTTTCAGGTCAAAATCCCAAAGTAGCCAGAAATAATGCAGCTTACACTCCCAATCCTCTAGTGAAGCTAAATGTAGTATATGCATTCAGTTGACTAAATCTGCTTGAATTAATAAAAAAAATTAATAAAAAACCTACCCACCTAGGTTTCTGGTTTTATACTTACAAAGACAGTCTCATCACTGTAATACACCAGTTCCTCCCAGGTGTTTAAAATTTGAGATACCATCTCCTCATTTCTTCCTAACCAGAAAAGAGACACAGACTGACACACATATTTTTATGAACGCTTGGCTGTAAATGGCTATTCTGTGCAACCATGCCTGGGCATTTTATGGGAGAAACTAAACTACAAAATGTAGTATTTACATTTGTCTCTTAAAACAGTGACTTTTTCTGTAGAATGAGTCCTAGTCTTTCAATCTAATTTCAATTTCAGTGAAAATCAAATTATTTGCATTCAGTCAAACAGTTTAGCCAACAGTTTTATTGTTCCATGGCAACATAACTTAGACAAGAGGAGACTGATGAACTCAGGTAAGTAAAGGCTTTCCCACATAGAAAATTAATTTCACAAGTGACTTGGATTTTGGATTCTGCATTCTGCTAAGTGCACAGTTCAGAGAGGCAACCATGATATCTATTTCACCTTATGTCCAGATAAGAGACTACATTTTACTACCAATTCAAATTTTTTCCAGTGCAGCTTCATTCTTCATTATGTTATAATAAGCAGGCACAGATGCACAGGCTGCTCAGTGACTCGAGTGGTTAGACTCAAAATATTGGGTATGAGAAGAAAGGAGTGGTTTCTTCTTAATCAGCTTTTGATACGTCACACTGTCAAGATGTCTGGTAGCACCCAGAGAGTGTTGAGATCAGAGGTTCTGAAAAATGAAATTATAAAGGAGAAGAACATTTTTAGGAAGTTTTCTGTTTGAGTTATGTGCAGCTTAGTTACATGCAGCTTAACTTGAGTTGCTCTTCAGCCATCTTTCTTTCACCCAGGGGCTCATTCCAGTGAGGAACTGAGATAGGTGAGAGATTGGACTTTTATGTCTTATGTGAAAAAGATAATGAGTAGGACTGATCTCAGGATTTTCACCATTTAATTTGTGTTGTCATACTGGTGATGCCACGGGCCTTGCATGACTGAGCTTTATAAGAGGGTAACAACCACCAGAGGTTTGGAAAGATGTCTTGTACTCAGGCACTGTGTCATGGTAGATTGACACAGAACTAAGTCAGAGCTGATAAGTGAAGATGAGAACTCCAGAGATGGAGAGTCTTGGAAGAAAAAAGTACTTGCCTTAGATTCTCCCAGCATCTGTAGCAGTGAATATTTCACATGGTGCAGTAGTGATAAGCAGAGCCATTCAGAGTGAAAGCAAAAATTGTTGTTATAATATATTTTTACTGAATAAGAGGCAAGCAGCAGTCCTGATGTTAGGGAACCAATATCTTAGGCATTCCTGTAGTCATACTCTTTATGAGCTGCACTCAGCAAGTGGGCTTCAAAGAAAGTCATAAAAAGTTGATTGGCGTAATTCAGTGTTGTTTGGTGATTTTCAGGATTAGATTGATGCCCTTAGGCCCGGTGTAAAGCAGATGTTATAGAACAAAATATAAGTCACTCTGAAGGTCAGAAATCTCATTCACTTTGTACGAGGCTGGTAACCTGTTCAACCACCTAGCCAAAGAGTAGACTTTGAAAGTCATCATTGCCGGATAGATTACTTGAGGGCTCTTTGTCCTTTGTCAGCCAGGCTGGCATTATGCCAGCTTTAATGAAGCATAAATCCCAGATCCCTCTGACTGCTGCTGCTGGCTATGGATTCTGCCAAAATGCAGTATGCCCATAGCAAGTTTCCTCAATAACCTTTATACATTTGTAGACTATGGAGAGGCTCTGGCAAATCAGGAATAGGAATAGATTTATTTGTATTCCTTTGATTCCTCCTTGTATATTTTATGCAAGGTAAAAAGAGAAAGTGTATTGCCCTGGAAGAAAAAGCAGATAGGTGCTCTCAGCTCTCAAATGATGAAGTTGATTCAAGGGAGAATGGAACTTTACAACACTCTCTAAAAGTTTTCCACATTGTAGGGATATTTTACTACTTTCTCCTCCTATTTTCTCTATTTATTTTCTTTTTCTGCCTCAAAGTAGGTGGATTTTCACACATTGGAAAGGATTTTCTCTCAAAGAGAGAAGTCAAGACACAATATATTCCAATACTGTTCCCACTGCAGTCAGTTTAAAGGAGATGGGTTCTTGTAATATGATTCCAGTAGGGCGTCCTGTGGTTTTTTGGGCTTTTGTGGGTGGTGAATGAAGTGTGGTTCAACATCCTTGAACAGAGTTCACTTTATAAGTATTGGCTCTTCTTGAGTTGTGCAAAGTTGTTGGTATTAAGGCATATAGAAAATTCATAAGAAAAGAGAAAATATTCAGTAAATACTACCATGACTAATTCTGTTTTAAAATTATTCCCTACTTTGCAAGTACTCGCTAATACACTAAGAATAATCACAAAATTCCCAAATTTTAAGTGGAATGGTCCTGCTTCTAAAAAGCGTAGACAATATGTATTGCCAGATGAAGGCAAAAATACCTAAGAAAAAGAATTAAGCAGACTGACTGCTCTGCCTCAAGGCAATACAAATTTCTACAATCTCCAGGAAATAAGCAACTTACTCCTACATCCAGCAAAGTGTGAATGTCATCCTAGGTCTTAAGACCAAAAAACACCAGAGTAAAAAAACCAATAAACTGGAATAATGTATTTTAAGAAAAATTTTGGCAATCCTCTAAAAATACATAAATTACTCAGATCTAAAAAACTAGAAAATAACCCATCCTTTTTAAGTTTTCTGAATTATATTATGAAATGTTGACTTTATGCTTTACCATGCTCAGATTTCTATGTGCAGAAGTCACTGCAGGTTTGATTTTCGCACTTTTACTGAAGGAACTTTCAGACTAGTGGTTAAAAGAATTTCTGGAAGGAAATTGTTATGACTGATCCCATTTAATTTCTGAAAGTCAACAGATGACCCCTGCTTCTAACATATCCCTGTATAGATCTCTTTAATGTGAAATCAGATCTTTCATTATATCATTATAAAAAGAGACAATTGTGAGATTCTTTTCACAGAATTCTGTTTTTCCCTACTATTCATTTTAGAGATTCTCACATTGATTCTCACACTGATTCTCTTGGCTTTTCGCATTAGCCAAGAGTACAATAATACACTAACACACTAATCACTCTGAAAGGAAGCTAACACAGTTCAGTGATAGCAGGGGAAAAGTCTCTTTTTTAATGATATGTGGCCGCACATCTGAAACACAGAAAATAACCTTCTCAAGCCCAGCTATCTGATTTTCAGAACTTCACTCCTAGAGAAACCACTAAACACAATGAATATTTGGCATCAGTCTCCTGGCTGGTGTATCCATCCTTGCCAAGTAGCTGTCTAAGCGAATAGAATATTAGACAATGTTTTTTTTTTCTTATTCAGGCATGAGCAGGTTAAATGAATTTGCTGAACTGAAAGAAAATGCAGTCAGTCTGGGTTAGCTCAGTTGCCAAACTGTAGAAGCATTAAAGGTAAATGTAGGAGAAAAAAGAGTCGCAGATGCTAAGAGGCCTTAAATCTGTGATCACTGATTTATTTTCTGGAAAACTCCCAACTGGTGTCTTAGCTTTTCTTCTGAAATAATAATTAAAAACACAATCATCGTTATTAATTAAAATAAATCACCTTGCCCAAAATACCTTCTCCGAATGTGTGGCCTCTTTGAGGAGGGAACAGGCAGTTATGCATCTGTGCTTTCTTTCAACTTGGGAATTACTATTTCCTGGAGCAGAGGGATCTTACAAAGAGAGAAAAAAGTTCATTTGGGAAACACAAAAATGCAAAATTATCCTAATTTTCTCTCTGCTGTGTTCCTGGGACAGCCTTCAAAAGGGGGTATGGTTGGACAGGATAAGAGATTCAGGGCTACGTTGGGAGTCTTTGTGAAAATTTGAAGCTCCTTATAAACCCTCAGAGTGATCAGGAACAGCAAAAGCTCAAACCATGCTTGACTTCACCAAGTGTGACACCCTGAAGAGTACCACATGCCAACCTGGCACAAGGAGATAAAATTCAAAGCTGGCACACATATCAAACAGCAAAAGTTCCTCATTAGGCAAAGTGTGGATCTTCCACACACTACATCTGACTCATTCCTGGAAATGACCTCAAAAAAAGAGTTCAAATGGAAGGATCCTTTCAGCTAGTGTGTAACTCAGAAGACTGACTGTGAGATGTGTATTTGCCTGCTATTTTATAGTTGAGCCCAGAAGAGTCAGGGAACAGTCAGATGTAATGCAGAAACATGTTCTATAAAAAGAGGAAAAACAGAATTAGCTAAAGAAAAAAGGTGAAAAAAAGGGAAAATTATAAATCAAGGAAACCAGATCAGGTTTTCATCCAGTCTCCATCTCCAAGCAGGAGGAGGAAGAAAAAGGTATGAAACAAGTACACAGTACTGTAAGAAAAAAAATCACATCCAATTTAATTCTGAATTGAATTATTCTAAAATTTATTTTATCGACATATTGTTTTGTAGGCTTACACACAAACATGAAATAGTTCTCTTTTATATTAATGCCATTAACGAATTATCGCATTTTCATAGTACTCCCCACAGTCTAAACATAAGTTTTTGATTTCCTTCTACTGTTAAGTTCCTTTTGCTATGCAGAATCAAGTATCTTTTCAACACATAATTCACTTGAATTCAGGGGATGATTTATCTTCAAGCACTAAGTAACTTCCTAACCTATACTGTCCATCTAGAACACTGTATTTTTCCCACACATGGCATAGCTTCTCAACTGCATTCTGCAGGTCACCTACCAAAAAATGATCTCTGAAAGGCCTAAACCATAAGCTGAGGTCAGTGCAAACATCTCTTCAGAACTACCTAAATTTTGTATTCAACCCTAGTGAATAATCTGATCTGACAAATGAGCAGACCGAACATGACAAATCAGCTTAGAAAAATTGTAGAATAAAAGTTAAAAGTTTCATTGCTTAACTAGTAGTGTATTAGCCAGTATGTCTTACAAAAAGATCACTACAAGTCTTTCAGAATGTTGGTTTTCTTTCTCATGTTACATAAGAACATTCTAAGAATTGAAATGTATTAGAATAATTACTTTATTAAAGCAACTATTTTGTTATAAAGAATGCAAAAAAACTCCTCAACAACAACATAGGCAGGGTCTTTTTCCTGCTTCCTTAGTGTTAATTTCTGCTTTCATACCCACTTTGACAATTGTCTTGTGTTTATCAAGTCTAAGTTATACTTATTGTCAAGAAAAAGAATGTCGACCAGTCTATTTTTATTAAATAGGATGTAAGTTCACGGTAATCTTTAAATTCTTTGTTGCAATAGTAACAAAGGCATCCATTGCTCTCTACCATTGACACTAAAAATGTTTAATTGATACATTGATATTAAAGATGTCTTTATTTTATTTAGCACAACGGTGGAGAGTGCAGGTTAAAACAGATGGAGATTCCCCAGAGCCACAGGAATGTAAAAGGACCCTTGTGATTTATGGCTCAAAGGGCAAAAGTGATGAGCTTCTGCTTTCTCCACAAACCCCTGGCTATGTGTGCTTTCTGCCCAGAGCAACTGATGAATTCACTGTAAGTCATAAATATACACTACTAAACAGACCTTACCATGACATTGCTGTCTAGGCAATATATATATATATATATATGTGTGTGTGTATACAAAACTAGAGTCATATATATATAATGTTACTTTGGTAAAAAATGATGCAATTATTTTCAAAGATGGAATGACACAAGTTTAGGTCTTGGGTCATCTCCTGTTGGCAGTCCTGTTCTACTATAGCAAGCTCCAATGTTCTCTTTGAATTTTCAGTGCCTTCAAGGGCAGAAAAATGGACCCTTTTTTGTAATGTATTGCATTCACCAGCTCATCTTGCAATTTTTTCTAATTCCCTAAAGATTCCTGAGCTGAAGTTCATTCAAAAGGCCATATATAATTATTTGTGAATGCAGAAGATGAAGGATTGGGCAGCATTCCCAGGGGACTTCAATGGGCTTTGTTTTCCTTTATTTCCATCTTTGTAAAGTAGTATCCACTCTCCCCCAGCATAGTTTTGTCTCTCAGGTCAGCAGGCAGAGAATTTTTCTGGATAATAATAAATCACTGGAGAATGCATTCATGCATATAAAAGTGTGATGAACTCTGCAGCAATAGATTATATATGGCCACTATTAAAATCAACCCTAACACAGTCCTGACTGCCTGTACACCCGACACGCATGCTGTTGCTTTGAGAGGATTCATCTGAGACATCTTTTTAATGTTCAGATTCTTTCCTGGCTTTCTAGGCTAAGTCACTGCAAATTCTGTTGATTGGCATGAAGTACAGCTTCTAGCCAGCAAGATGAGAGAAATAGCTTGCAATTCAAGTCAGTTTTATACAGCTCAGGAAGACTTTTCAATGGCTGCAATAAACATTCTGAAAACAATGGCAAGACTACATTTTGAAAATTATGCCAAAGCTTCGTTTTAATGACCGCATTCAGGCTGAATTTTTAGTTTAAATAACAAGCTAAAGCAATTTAGGAACTTTATGGGGAGTAAATGAGAAGATAAATAGCATTTCTTAAAGACAAGAAAGCAGCTGCTTATTAAAAAACATGGGAAACACACTGAGCAACAAAAGACGCTTCAGAACTGAAGAGGTCAGTAGAGGCAGAATCTGTCTACGGAGCAACCACACCAGCTGATTGAATTTTGGGAAGCATCATTTCATAAAGTAGACCTTTGCTGCACCCAACAAGTTGGTAATTTCTCAAATGGCATGTATTCCTCTTTAAGGCTGCCTTACTTCAATGATTGGTACCAGGAGAATGATAGTACCAACGATTGATACTAGGAAAAACTAGTAATGCTGTGTGTCAGTCACGGTTGTCCCTCATAGTCCACTATTCTAGGCACCACAGTACCTTATCCATCGTACCCTTCCACCCCAGCACCTTTGTGAATGCTTGTTTAGACTTTGGATTGGCTTTGGGTTAGTGTTTATATTTTCCCCATAGATATTTGTGTCCTTTTATTGCTTTGTATGAAGGAATTAATACTATTTGAGCATTATTTACTACACATGAAATTTTATCTCTTTGTCACATTGCTTATAGCACAGCTTACAGAATAAGCAGGTCTGATACAAAGGGTCATTTGGGGATTCACAGATATCTCCATATCTTCATATCTTCTTTAGGTGGTTGAGTAAATAAACCTAGTTTCTTTTTGCTCTCCCTTTCTTTGTTCTTACTAAGACTATGCAAAAGAACGCAGAAGCTTTGCTCATGTTTTCTCACTGTAGCAGCAGGCTGGAGACATGAACACATCACAAAGAAGACAAGCTGTGAATTCAGCTTTTCAACAAGCAGAAGTAAATGAACTTTCAACCTCCCCCCAAGATCCTAGTCCTAGACAAACATCCTTAACAATATAGTGCAGTAAAAGAACAACAGGTTATGTGCTATAAGCAGCTCACATAGTTTTGAAACAGTAAGCTAAATTTTGGTCTCAGAGATACATTTATTGAACACTGAGGACAGAAGGACATCTAAATTCCTGATTTTCCGGGTGCTCTCACACAAGTATATGCACAGATGTGTATCATATTCAGAATGATTATTCGATCCAAAATACGTCCAACCAAATCCTATGAAAGAACATGTGTAGTTTAATTGCATATAGCAAGCATAAGGAATGAATTAAAAGAGAAAATAGCAGTGTGCTATGAGGTACAGTTGGGTTTCAGTGGTCTCAGAAACCTATAGCATAATGTTTGAGCTGCTTAAATAATCATAAACTTAATTAGAACACCTTAATTTTAAAAAATAAATTTAGAAATAGGTGAATGTGTCAACGTTATGAGATTTGATGGAAGCTAGCATGGCAAGAAATGAGTAAAAGTTTTTGTCCTTGATAGTCTGGTGCTGGTAAGAATCAATTGTTGATCTCACATGGAATAAGCAGATTTGTAAAGTATATAGATCTTTCTACCAGTCATCTGTGTTTCTTGACTGCATGCAGAGTAAGCTTGTCAGAACATGTCTTTGGAGAGTCCTAGTGTACTGTGCACATTCTCTTATTCAGAGAACCATAAAATGCAAAGATACATAACTGGCAGATTGTGAGATTGGGATCCCTAAAACTACTCTTCAAAACACTAGCACAGGTAGTATAAAATGAGCAGTAGAGCTCTGCAAGTAGGAGTGTTTGTAAATACACAGTAAATATGGAATTTATTTTGTGTTAAGAACCATGAGGTGACAGAAAGTTTCAAATCACATAATACAATACTCCATGTGTTTTACACAGTATGAGATGATGTTCCAAACAACAAACAGCAGGATTTCTAGAGTATATGACAGAAGGCTCTTCATCTGAATTTTAGAGTGCTTTGACCAAACCTTATTAACTAGAATAATTTATGGTTTTTTTTTCCTTTTTTTTCTTTCTTTTTTTTGCAGGGAAAAGAATTGAAAAGAATTAAAAAGAATCTAATTTAAATGTGCCCCCAAACAGTGAAATTTACAAAGCTTTAATTACGTTAGGCATGATGTTTTTGAGAAACCCTGTGTGAGTCAAAAATAAAAGATTTAAAATATTATGAAATTCTCTAATCATCTTCATCAGTTACCTGTCTCTGAGATATTCAAAAGTCCAGTGGCTTTGTCAGAGCCTTCTCTTGATTATGAGACATGCTCCTTTCAGTCATGTGATAGAAAAAATGGTGTTGTTTAGTATATGACAAATCATATCCAACTCACCTAAAATTTCAAGTTCTGAGTATTACATAAAACTGCTCAGAAGAAATAAATATGGAAACGTTAATTAGGAAGTTATAATAATGAACAAGGTAAAGTGTCCTCTTGCAAATAGTCTACAAATTTAAAACAAAGATATTCACTGGATATACTTTGATATACACTGATATACTTTGTGATGGATTATAAGTCTATCTCTGCTTCGAAGTTCATGTTAAATCAATTAATAGACATCGATGGAGGGAAAAGCAAATTATGGGATCAAAGACATATCATATTCTAAAGAAAAACTGTTCATATTAAATTGCTCAGAAAAGGATTTCAAAAATGATTTAATGGTAGCACTGAGTTACAGTGATGGAGCTGAACAAAAAAGACTAGTACTGACCAGAACTGTGGGGGAAAAACAAATCCCTGAAAAAAAGGGAAATATCTAATAAACCCAGTTGAAAATAGTTGGTGTTTTAATCCCACAGATTGTAAACTGTATGATAATTAGTGCTTTCTGGTTCAAAGGTAGTCACAGAAATAAATGAAGTTGTGATTCTAGAAACAAAAGGGATAATTGTGGTTTTTAAATAGCCTGTCCTGTATTCTGGGATTATTTTCCTATATATCTCATCTATGCATTTCCTACAAGGATTTTAGCACATGTATTTATGGCAATTTAGAAACCAACAGAATATCAAATTTGGGTAGCAGAAAGCAAAGTAAAATGTGAGATACCTTGTCACATAAAAATAACCAAGTCCTGTACTTTTGTGACTCCCAAACAGAGAGCTTTGTGAAACAAGTTGTTCAAACATTTAGAGTAGCTGTGTGTTAGTCATGGGGGTCCAAAGTACAACAAAGAAAATCTACAGGCTGTAATTTTAAAAGTCTGTAGTCTGGTTCTGAAAGAGAAGAAGCAATAATTTTGTTGCCTGTGAAAGGACCATAGTTTAGATGTGCACTCTCCTCTCAATGAACCCAAATAATTCCCATTCAGCTTAATAAGGTGGAATGCATATTTTACAAGGGATTAGTCCACTTAGTTCACCATAGCTAATGATACATAGCTAATGATATCCTTTGCAACACAGACAGCGTGAATGAAAAAATCTTGACATGAAATTCTGCCCATGTATTTCCCTTTTCATAGTGCAGCAGTGGAGAGACCAAGTCAGGAACAGCCTTAAGTTCTGTAAGCATGAATGTGTACAGTCAGGGCAGGTTAGTTTTGGAGGGAGGACAAGTCTAATGCCCTCTTCAGTGTAAAACCAATGCTGTGTGACTGCTATGAGTGCTGTGGAGGTACAGTTCAGGAGCTGAGAGGTTCCATGCAGCCTCGGGGCTCTTACATAGAAAACAGGAAGCATTTCTTCCCTGATCCTTAAAGAACAATGTCTTGAATATTGAAAATTTGTAGGAGTGGCATGCCAATCACTTATAATACTTACCTTGAGAAATTCAGACTGAAAGGGATCTTTTAAGTCAACAAGTGCAGTTCCTTCCTACCAAAGGCCTCTCTTCATAAGTTCTACATCATAAACAGTTCAAGTTCCTGTAAAATGGTTTGGGCACGTTGCTTTATTTTCAGTTCAGTTCCTCCTCATACTTTGATGTTTTACTATTTCTTATTTGCATAACAGTTATTAATGATGGTGTCCAAGTCTTCCAAAATTATAAACCCACATTTTTTATATGGTTCCTCTCTAGTAAGAATAAGGTAGCTGATGCTTCCCTGCATGTATATGTCCACTGTGCAAATACACATGAACTACCTTTAAGCAAGCGAGGTCAGCAGTGAAGGGCTGTTAAATTCAGAGGTCTGTTGAGAAGCAGAATAAATCATCTGTTAGGAGGTCTGTGCTCTATATCAGGAGCCAATCTGCTGCTGATGCTGCTAATCCCAGGGCATGACTGTGCAAGACTAACTTCAATTTGTTGCTGTGATGTTATAGGGTGCACAAAGGATTTACTTTCTGGAAAGTCACCAAATCTTATGTTGTGACTGGTGTGAGAAAAAAAAAACCCAAACAATATGGGAGGAGAACAAGGCCATTGCAATATTTCCTGATTTGATCCTTCTTAAAAATAATTGTTAACTTTTAAAAATAACAGTTCTATCTTGTTTCACTCAAAAATCACTTTCAACCCAGTCCTTCTTGCAGTTTCCCAGTGAAAGGCTACCACTGTTCAGAAAACTTATCAAGCAGTGGTTAATGTCATGCAGATCATTAGCACTTCATGCAGTTTAACCATCCCAGTTCCCACAGCTCTAGGTTGGATGGTTTAAGAAGCCCACAGTCATCAATTAGTTATTGAATTTCCCATATGTAGTATTGGAACAGGACTCTGTTGTCCTGCAGAGTTATTTCTGTGACATTCACGATTTATTTTTTATTCAGCAATATCTCCTCTCTTTTACAAAGAATTGGTTGTAAAGTAGTGTCATGTTCTAAATCAAATCATTTAGCAAATGGGAATTTAGTTAAAACTTTCTAAAATTTCTTCACCTAAAATTAAAATTCATTGAAAATTTCTTCACCAAAGGACTTGTCCAGCATTGGAACATGCTGCCCAGAGCAGTGGTTGAGTCATCATCCCTGGAGGTACTTAAAAGAGGTGTAGGTGTGGCACTCAGAGCCATAGTATAATGGTGGGCTTGGCAGTGCTGAGTTAATGACTGGGCTTGATGATCTTAAAGGTCTTTTGGAACATAAATAATTCTGTGATTCTAGGCTCATAGTAAGCATTATTAAACTAATACCTCACTTGACTGCTGATATTAGAACTTTTAGTTGTAAGCTAATGCTCTCTCTCCAGTAGGGTCACAGCTTTATGTTAGATTTGTCTAAAGTGCCTAAATGCACAGGTCTTTCTAATTTTAACCTTGACCCACTTATAAGGGAGAAAATCTCACCCATGATCATACCATGAAAAAAAAGATTGATTCTCTCGTCCCATATATCTCAGCCTCAGATTCAACTTTTCCATTGGTTAATGTTAAATTTAGAAATTCTACACAGGGATTTGGGAAAATCTCTGTAACTGAACCAGGCTTGACAGCACATTCTTATGCTATTTGTTGCAGGTTGAGACTGGAGATCTGGGAGACATATACAAGATTCGAGTCAGCTGTGATGATGTGCCAGGCTTTGAGGGTTGGCATCTGAAGTCTTTTTGCTTAGAAGAGTTACACACAAAACAAGAGCTGAACTTTGACTGTAACTGCTGGCTTACTCTTAACAGAGAAGACAAGGAGCTGGTGAAAGAATTCCCTGCAGTCACCAAGGACCAGAAAACTTTACCAGGTAAAACCACTGAGAAGATACAAACACTGTCAATTAACTGCTCAAAAATAAATCGATGCCACAGATGTAATACAGTGCTTTGTCTGGATTTGATATCTTCAGTGGCTCTATTGCAACCTTCTTCATATATGCACTGCAAGAATGCTGACCACTTAAAAAATTTTAATTTTCCAGTTAAGTTGCATATTGAGTTTTACAGTTGCTAACTCTTCTGCCTGATTCTCAATGTGAAAAATTGAACAGTATAATTATACTTTTTAAAGAAAAGCACATGTTTAAAACCATGGAAATAATTTGTTGTAGAGTTACTATTTAATTACTACTCTTATATTACTTATAATAGATTTACTTACTATATTACTTATATTACTTATATTACTTATAATAGATTTACTTACTAACATAAGTGTCAGAAGAAACCCTCATTGTACAAAAAAGTTCTTTTTTTTTTTTTCTAAGGATTAATTTTTTGCCATGCTGAGAGTTTCAGGGTATATTCAGAGATGCCCTTGGAATGTGAAGACACAGAAGAACTGCTTTTTTTTCAGAAAAGTTAGCAGTTACACATGAGATAAAAGTAATTAGAGACTTGACTGCTTTGTTAAACTAAAGTTCCAGAATTTTCAGTCACTGAATACCTCAAACCTATTCACGACCTTAAAAGAAAGTATAGTGTTACATTAGTTAAATGTTAACTCAGGAAGACTTTACATTAAAAATGACATTTGAAAAATTTTGGTTACTCTTTTTGTGTGAGCATGAATATATATGCAACTTAATGATATTCTGTAAGACCCCAGGCTCACCCCATGAGCTCATTGAAGGGTTTTTGCATCAAAAAGATGTAAGGCCCCAAAAATCAACCTGATGGATTCATTAGAGGGGCCTTAAGTTCTTTTATACCTTGGGGCCACATGAGGGAAAAATGTGATGATATTTTCAGGAGGTCAAAATAACGCACCTCCATTTACCAACTTTGGAAAATAAGGAAACTTGGCAAAAGCTTAAAGAAAACATTCAATCAACATAAAGCATTTGACAAAACATCAACTTAACAAATTCCAACCAATCCAGATTTAAGTTGAGAGAGAAAGAGAGAATTATATCTACTGCCTTAAATACAGTGTAGAACCAACTACCACAAATCCAAGGACAACAGGGCCATGACCACGTGGAAGCCTCGTGACGTTTGTTGGTTTTATTTACTCTGGACTGCTGTGGCCACCCCCTCCTCAGGTGGAGCTTCCAGTCTGTCAGCCATGTGGGATCTGGGTTAGGGGTTCCAGGGGGTGTGGTGTGGGGCAGTGCTCCTGATTTGCCAGTGACTGACAGCTGCACTGGAGACTCTCAAGGAGGCGAGGTATGAGGTCAGAGCACCATTCCACCTTGGCAAAACCGGTCTGCTCCCCTCCTCCCCCTAAGTTGTTTTGAGCCGGTAATAATTTTTTTTTAGGCTCTCACGTCTTCATCAGAAGAAAATCCAATCTGACTGTAGAAGTTCATTTATACAGAAGCAAT
The DNA here is from genome assembly GCF_001604755.1 of Lepidothrix coronata. Taxonomy (NCBI): domain Eukaryota; kingdom Metazoa; phylum Chordata; class Aves; order Passeriformes; family Pipridae; genus Lepidothrix; species Lepidothrix coronata. Next base: position 590,704 of record NW_016690186.1, on the reverse strand, counting down.
ATAGAGACAAAGAGTTTATAGTTTCCTTCCTTAATTTTATAAGTGCATTTTGTAAAATTTTTATACTTGTATGTCATGTCATGCATCCAGATGCTATGTTGCATCTATGTCTTATTCTAACATCACCTTCTTATTCTTCGTCTTCTTTTACCTGTGTTAGTTACTATTTACTGCAAAGATAATTCAGTTTCTAACAGACCCCGAACTAACTCAGATGAGTTCTTGTTTTCCAGATCTTGCACAATAAAACAGAATTGGGCAGAATTTATCTAGATTTTAGTAGCTTAAGCTACAGAAGTATAAATTGTCCAATTTCGTTCAAATTTCTAGGAAAATCAGTAGAAAGTCTTCTTTGAGCTCAGCGTTGCAATCACTGAATAGCAGATTTTTTGGTAGCTGCAGAAACAAAAACAAGGAGTTGTCTAACTCTGTGTTGCTGTTTTATTTTAAATATACCTTGTACTTAATCAGCTTTTTTTTTTTCTCTTTCTATACAGTCTGTAAGTATGTTGTCTCTGTGCATACTGGTGATCGCTGGGGAGCAGAGACGTTTGCAAATGTTTATATCACTCTCTATGGCAAAAGAGGGGACACAGGTGTGAGGAAACTTCATACATCTTTAACAAAAGGAAGAAAATTTCAAAGAAATAAGGTAACGGTACAAAAATGTGGTCTTACATGTGCAGGGGTCAGCATTGCCTTAAGTGTCACTTAATACCCACTCTGGCTACAGATAGGCAAAAATTTTGAAACATTCACAGAATTCATCTTCCAGATATTCACAACAGACCAATTTCAGTGTTATTTAGTTCTTCTGGAAGAACATTCCCACATGACTTACTAGTCAGTAAATTTAGACAAGAGAAAAAAATTCCACTTAGAGAAGAGAATGCACATAAAAACAGTGTTTCTGGATGACCAAAAGCAACAGAATTCTTCTCTTGTGAATTAGACTTTCTTATTAGAGGTTCCTTCACTGAACATTGAAGTTTGAAAAAACTCACTGCCAAAATGTACATTGTCTAGGAGAGGTTTAAATTTCTGTGAAATTATTTTATTAGACAATTACTACATTTACTTGTTAGGGTAAAAGTGGAATCACTAATGGACTGAAAGAATTTCTAAATTTCATTCCTGTGTATTTCTCAGAACTATGCTTATATAGAGAAGATATCACTCTGTTGTAATTATTTTAATTTATATTCATGCACAGATTTATTTCCTAAAACACCTTAATTATCAAAGTTAATGATTTCTGCTCACAATCTGCTGTTGGGTTCTAACTGTTATTAGAAAAAAAGAAAGAATTTTTTTGTCATATGAAAGTAATTTTAATGTTAGTAGCAGAAAACTGCTTCAATACTTTTATTTAAAAAGTAGCATAAGACTCTGGCAACTACTGTATTTTTTAGAAATCAGTTTGCTAATATATTCTTTTCAATTGCTCTAACATCCAGTTTAGTAAGTTCCTACTATTGAATTAATGTTTTATTGGAATTATGGTGTTAATTATAATCCTAGACATTGCTGTTTAGCTCCAGTTGTTCATAACTTTCTAACTTTTGCCAGCTACCATCAGGTCCATCTGACCCTATACTGGGCCTTATATGGAACACCTGGCTTTCTTACAAAACAAGTAAAAATTTAGTGGGGCATGTAATTTGTTTCTTTGCATTTCACATTTTTCCTTTTCTTGTTTTTGTGGTCCCCATTCTCATCCACTGCTCATTGAGTTTACTTCTCTTTTGTCTTCCTCTGCCTTCTCCATACTGCTTCCCTTCCCATCTCTTGTCTTTTACTCTCCACTTTCATCTTAACTTCCTCCTCTCTATTCCTTACTCTTTTCTTCATTCTGTAAGGAAAACAAAAAGACAGGCTTTTCTGACTATTGGAGAAGAATTTAACATCTATCTTGCAGTGAATACACTCTTTTAGATATATATCTATGTTTGTATGATAAGTTTTAGAAACTAAAAATACCCTGAAAGATAGAAATTTGATTAGAATCAAACTCTTGTCATAACTGTCTGACTGTCAGAAGATTGACAGTTTCATATTACATTTTAATGTAATAGGAAATGATTGATGCAATGACCCATATTGTCCGAAGATCAAATGAAGTTACAATGCACCATTACTGATGAATGTAGGATTCAATGATAGGTATTATCAGTGTGAGCTTTTTTAGATTCAGAGGGGAGATGTTATGTTAAACGTTACAAAAAAGCAGTCATAAGTTTTCAATCCTTGCTGAATCCAGACTTATATTTTCCCTGAAGTTCAAGAATATTTGGGTCAAAATACTGTTTTATTGAGTATTTCCCTGTTTTTCAGGTGGATTCATTTTTGGTGGAAGCTGTTTGTCTGAGTCATTTGCAAAAAGTGGTCATAGGACATGACGGAGAAGGCTATGGGGCAGGGATGTACCTCAAGATGGTAACAGTCAAAGAATCACAAGATTCAGACAAAGAATGGGTCTTTCCATTGTGGAATTGGCTTGATACTCATTTGGGCTTATGTGAGACTGTTTGTGAGATTGTAACAATTGGTAAGTTCTGCAAAACTGACTTGACTGTTCACATATACATGCATATGTTTGGCTACAGCTCTTTCAGACCTCTATAATATGCTCATTTTTTTGAAAGTGTGAATTTCAGTTTGGTCTTAGTGTTATAGCAAAGCCACATCTCATAAGGTCAAAGTTAATATAATTCCATCTTATCAGTGTGCTGTGTATGAAACACTTGCTTTCCAAATTAAATATAGCACGTGGCAAAGAGAAGTATAAAACAGAGCTTGGGATGTGCGCCTCGTGGGGATAAATAGCTTAAATTTTATGCATCACTTTTCAGCTTGGGATCTCACTTGAAATCCAAAGAAAAGTTACTTTGGTGAAATGAGCCTAGTCTTTACCTGTGGTATTATTCCATAGCATGAAGGTGTAGTTCTGGTATTCTCAGTTTCTGCTCATTTCAAAATTACTACTACACCACAATTTGTGCAAATCTAAACCTGGATGTACTTGGCAAAAGAACACTTATAGACCTTTAGTCTTTTAGAACTACTAAAAGATTTCTTCCTTCAATCCTGTGAAAACAATTCAGTGCAAAGGAAATGAGATACAAAAATTTGTCCAGAGGGAGTAAGATAGCTTAAAAATACAAGGTGTCCACGATACATGATAGATATGCAGGTATTCAGTTGTGTGGTTTTTCCAGGTTGTAGAAAGTACATTTTTCTGAGCTATTCCCCTCCATTAAATAATTTTCCTTTCCCCCAGAATGGTTAAAACAGAATTAAAATGAAGAATAACAGTAATTAATGAAGAAAAAGAGAGGGACATAGTAATATTGATCTTCTGAGGATCTGGCAAATAATTTTGTGTGTTTTTTATAGACTATCTCTCAGTCACACCATTACAGCACATATTATACTGCTAGGGTAGATCCAGTTATGAGTGAAGTTCATTAGAATTGTTCATTTTGCATTAGGTGCCTACATGCTACATATAGCTAGTGCTCCTAAATGATAAATTAGTTTTAGTAATATTGATTGCTTTTTTGAGATCAATTGCTTAGACCTCTAAAAGGTAACAGAATGTTCCCTTAGAAATTACTTCCAACCATGACAAGGAAAATTCATTGGCATCAAAAAAATGCATTTGAAACTAAATTCTAAACACAGAAAGAACATTAAGCAGTTAAATTCTCGGGGGGAAAAAAAGTTATCGATGTGTTATTCTTCGTGAACAGTTGCTATAGATATAACAAAACCTGCAAAAGGAGCCTTACTTGTGTTCTGTAAAAGCTATGGTCCTGCTACATTATGCCATTCTCTCATGCTGTCATCTTTCCTTTCTCTTTGATAATTTTTAAAGGTAGAAGATTGACTCTTAGTCCTGAACCGCCTGAAATCAACATGAAATCATCAGGTCTCTGGACAATCGTTATCACTGGGTCTGACTTGAGCAATGAGAAGGATCCAATACGCCTTTCTTTTATCTTCTACGGCAATCTGAGTTGCAAAAAGTTACCACTCCAAGTCACGGGGAAAGCAATGCAGATCAAAGTACTTCAACCTTTCTCTATTGCAAGAAAAGCCCATGAATCTTGTAGCCAATAACCCACTTAATTCTGAGATAAATTGTTTCTTTAAACTAAACTACCAAATTGATTTTTAAGTCCTCTGTGTAGTTTGGCACGGGTCATCATTTTTGTTTGTAGATAGCAACGTTTTAACAAGGGTTTTTGAATGAGCAGATCCTCCCAGTGTCTCATACTGAAAATGTTTAAGTAAGCGAATTGGTCTCTTGGTGGATATCACAGTATATACCATGCTGCACGTACTGATTTACAGGCTTTGTTGATCTCACAAAAGTAAGCGATTTGTAAGCATACAGTATGCCACAGGTTACTGTAGAGCTTTTGGGGCTGATGATGGAGAAGGAAGAATCACTACTTCCTCATGAGTGGAAGAGAAGGGTCAGACACTGGTCTCTTCTCTGTGGTGAACAATGACAGGATCCAAGGGAATGGCCTGAAGTTGCATCAGGGAAGATTTAGGTTGGATATTAGAAAAAGGTTCTTCACCCAGAGGGTGGTTGGGCACTGGAACAAGCTCCCCAGGGATATGGTCACAGCACCAAGCCCAACGGAGTTCAAGAGGTATTTGGACAATGATGTTGGGCACATGGTGTGACTCTTGGGGATGGTCCTGTGCAGGGCTAAGTGCTGAACTAGATGATCTTGTGGGTTCTGTCCAACTCAGCATATTCTGTGATTTTGTGATTCTATGATAAATGGGATGAAGCCTAGAGAAAGTTTATTTTTCTTTTTTATGTAACTTATTCATCCCTGCCACCACGTTTCTCTGAACAAACTGCTTTTTCTAGAATGGTTTCTCTCTCTCTCTCTTTTTTTTCCCC
>NW_016690186.1:475844-584362 GCF_001604755.1 Lepidothrix coronata | reverse complement strand
TGTATCTTATTCACAAAGAAATATACATGACCTACAAACATTGCAAATTTTTTAAGAATGAACAAATTGCAAAGATCCCCTACAAAGCAAAGGTAGAATTCCTAAAATGTGTTACAATTAGCCAGCAAAGAGATATCCAAAAATTTCAATTGCACTAGTATTTTATTGGTGTCAATGAGAAATCTATAATACAGCAAGTAATATTCTACAAAAGTATATATTGTTACATGTTAGTAGCACATCTGAATGGTGTGATGCCAGAGAGATGATTAAGTGCTTTCTGCCACTCCCTCCTGGAATATGCTGAGGAACAACCAATTGCATACTGATAGCCTGATCACTAGTACTTAGGAACAGGCTTCCCATCTATCCAGCTCATTAGAATAAAGAGGATTGATGAGGACAGTAAAGATGGTATATTGAAGTTTTAGTGCCACTAAGAGGTTTATTGCTAGAGTTTATAGTACAAAGAGTGCTCTGCTTAAACAGAAACTAATAGAAAAAGGTGGAAGCAGCCCAGAAAAAGGAATAAGATAGACTATGTGAACTTTTGCACACCATTCTCTAAGGAATGTTCCCTAAATATTTCATCAAATTAAAAGATGAAACTTGAACACAAACACTGAAGACCTTTTAAATTTCTGGTTTAGTGTATGTTTACATAATTTAAAAAAGTTAGCCACATTGTATTTATTTACTGAAAAACCTTAAAATTTTAGAGTTTCGATCCATCAGATAAAACAACAAAAACCATTGGATGTTGAATGTATCGTATGTTGGATGTACAATCATGAATTGTAAGTAATAGTAATTCTAGAGATAGTTAAAAAGCTCTATTTCCTTAATTTATTTATGAAAGAATGGGACAAATCATAAATATTGACAATTATTTTCTGAATGCAAACTTGTTAAATTTTTAACTGCATATAAAAAATCCAGAAATTAAAAAAAAAAATAATTCTAGAATACAGTCCTCAAAGCCTCTATTATGCTAAGAACCAAATGGAGATACATTATTCTGATGTGTAAAGCAATTAATTTTTGAAGTATATTAGAAAGTTAGGGTATTTTTTCTTGGAAAACTTCTGGTAATAGATGTGTATATGCTTTCTCTCAAAAATTATTCCACATATGGGAGTATCTGCTAACCTTCTCACAAACTATTTTGTGGAGTCCAGAGGTCTCCAACTGGAGTTGTTAATATCAGTTTTATTCTCTGTGACCCCAATACTAATTCAGACTAAAAATTTATGTCAGCTTCTTCCTTATATATTCCTAGACACCCCCACCCAAAAAAAAAAGAAAAAAAAAAGAAAGAAAAGAAAAGTATTTAATCTCCTATCTTTAATTTATGGAGTGTTTTTTCCCTTTTTAAATGAGCATAACGAGTTCACTTTCACTCTGTGTTGGCTCACATCTGAAACAGAAGTTTTATCAACAGGATTGGGAAGAGACAAAGGATGACAAGGCTGAACAAAGCAGTTGTTTTAATAGATCTTTGTTGCTTGGTTATGTTGTTCATCTGGCAGAATGGTCCCAAACTCATTCTAAAAACTATTACCCTATTTCCCAGCATCTCTTTTGTGTTATGACTCCTTTCATAGGAGTTACTTTGTATACTGTTATTTCACTTATATGGTACAAAATTAATGGGAAATATTTGTTATGACTGCACTGAGCTTTAAATTATGCATCAATAGACTCAGCAGATTCAGCTGAAAATACTGACTCAGGAAAAACATGAGATACATTCTTAATTTTCAGAGCCTATCTCATTTGAATATTACTTGTGTGATTAATGCTAAGCTCGTGATTATATATATTAATGATTCTGGACAAAAACAGTAAAAATGTGAGTGCTATGATTTCTAATCCACCCCAAATGAGTGATCACACCTGTGGACCAAATTCTTTTGATCTTATTCACTCAAGTATCCTTTTGACTCCAATGAATCTGCTCAATATGGCCCAGTTATACAGACAAGGCAACACTCTAGATGAATAATACAGAATCCTACCTTCATATCCTAACTCCCCTGAAAGCAAAAATGCCATTGGCTAAATGCTAAGGTGTCACCTGGACAGCTCATGTGCTTTCAATTATCTGGAACTCCAGCAAGAGCAAGTCTGTGTAGCTACGTTGACTTTAATGCAGCTATGTTACCTCTCACCTGGCAGTGCACATTTAACTGCCTCAAAGAAAGGAATGAGATACATTAGGGCCCCAGTTTCAGAAAACTCTTGTTTTACTTCTTGTCATCAAACATGAGTGATACTATCAATTACAAGTACTTTCCCAGCCCTTAGTTTAAATTATTAAAAAAAAAAAAATCCCAGGGGAAGTCCCTGAAGCGAATAGTGCTGCAGTGAAATAAAGCTACTTTTCAGCAAACAGATTTTCCCAGCCTTCTTCCCCATGTAGTAAAAGATAAAGAGAAACAAAGATATTTCGGAAGTTTATTGCAATGAGCACACTTTTATTAGCAGATTGATAACAGCCCTTATTATTTAATGAATACTTTTAGATATTAATTTTACAGTCAGTATGCAAACCCACTCTTTAATACGCTTAATCCAGTTATGTGACCTCTTCATTTTAGATGTATAAAGAAATAGCTATATAAGATGTCACAATATTTGAATTCAGGCCTTTTGATTATAACACTCAACATGAATAGCACCAACTTGTGAAAAGAGCTGTAAGAAAAGCTTAAAAATAAATATCCTCAGAACATTTTTTTTTTCTCCCTGTTTTCCTATCACCTACGCAGGAAAAAAAATGACAGTTTTAGCTTCTGGGTGCAGGGAATCATTCTCAAACCTACTAGAAATTTCTTATAATTATATCTTTTTAAAGAATGTGCACTTTGGTTAAATTGGGCCATTTCTAACTTGGAATAAATTTGATTGAAGAAGCAAAATGTCCTGAAAATATCAGATGTTTCTAGGATGTATACTTAGATATTCATGTATCCTATGAGGTGCTTTACACTGAAATATGTGTTTCAGACTTAAATAATGCTTATTTAGTGCTCTCTGGCTTGTACCGTCAATTGTGAAACTGAAAGTGCTTCTTAGTTTCTCCTTGTTTTCATGTCTGTCTAAAGCATCACTCTCCTCCTTTGCACACATGACTCTTCTGGGAAAGCAGCTGTCGTAGAGCCAGCCAGGTTCCAGGTAGGAACAAGTGGTGGAGTGAGGCTGGAAGACTTTCTGCTGCATGTAAATGTCACACAGTCTAGATGTTGTCTATGTTTTACTGCTCCAGTGATGAAGGTTGTGGGAGTTTGGGCTGATAGTGGTAGTCAAAGATAGCTCTACTTGTAAAATGTTGGATTTTAAGGCTGCTCAGTCCTTAAAAAAAAATCTGTCTTGGTGCTTGTTCACGAGGTAATATAAGCATTCTTGAATACATTCTTAGTACATACGCATTGCTCATTACCCATATACTGAATGTGACTTTGCATTTTACAGTGGATAAAAATGTTTTCCTCCTTATTAAAAATACCAGAAAGGTGTGTTTTACAAACCTGTGTTGCTGCAAGATAATGGCTTTTTTTCTTAGGCTGAAGAAATGATGCTTGTGTTTGGAAGCAGATGAACATTTAGACCATCTGACTCCTAACTTCTAGTGTCTATCTCTAGAATATATGAGAACTTATTATAGGTGTTTTCTATAGCACCTGCCTTTCCCTGCTGACTGCATAAGGATCTTATTCCCAATATAGCCACCAAAGTTAGATTCCTAAATTGACAGCACCAGCTCATTACACAAATGACCACAAATGAACACACTATACAAATGAGATTTATTATAACTTGAATAAGAACACACAACACCAGATGAAAAAAAAACCCCAACCTCCGAAAACCCCTTCTTGTTTTTTCCTGGACTCCTTCTTGTTAAAATGATGCAAATAACAATGAATATTGAGATTGTGACCTGTTTCTGTTTAAGTGTTTTCTTTTTCCTTGTTTCCATGAAAAACTCCGAAGTAAAATAGGTCATTTAAAAAGTGAACATAGGAGTTTTCCATGAAGTTTCTTTAGTATTAATGCAATCTTGTCTCATCTGCATCACTTCCCTATGTATTGTGTTAGAAAAAGGTAAGGAAGTAGAAGCTTCCTATAGGGGTCATAGGTGTCTCTTCTAATCGCTATACTATGACCACAGATGAGAAAATCAGGAATGCTTTCCCTTAAACTCAAAGTTCTCTTAGCTGACCCTGGATTTATGTGTTATCGTGCAGTAAATGGAAGGTTCTTTGGAGTCTGATACAAAATATGAGGAGGCTTTTATATTTATGTGTTAAAGCTGATATTGAAAGCATTTTTATGTCATCATTTCTGTTTCACATTAACGGATTTTAATTCAAGATTATTGTGATAGTATTATTGTCTGACTAGTGATAAATAGAAATAAAGACAGGGAAGGAAGTAACAAAGAAATATCAGTAAATAGTCTTAGAAAGAAGAACTCAGATTTCCAAAGAGGATGTAAACATGATATTTTTCTAAAAAAGGAATTTTTTACCTTGGGGGAAAGAGACAGTACACAGGAGATCCTGTGCCTCAAATAGCATCCAGGGGTGCTGATTTTCTGGGAGTGGTATCAGAGCAGAACAAATCTGTATTCTGCAGATTGCCATACAGGGAGATATACAGGGGGAATATGTTTGGGTTATGTGTGTCACCAGGACTGAAGAAACCTGTACTCCTTGTTTGGTGGTACAGTATGGGATTTGGATAAAATTTGTAATGCTTTCTACTGGGAATTGTTACATAATGCAGGTTTTGGGCAAGAAGAGAACGAGTATTTTCTCCTGCTGACTTTTTGAGTTTTTATGTCTATTTTTATTGAAGTTGTGGAATACACAATCCATTTGCACACGGGAGACTTGAAGAAAGCAGATGCCACTGGTGAGGTTTATCTTTGTATACAAGGAGAAAAAAGTTACTCCGGGAAACGATGGCTTAACTCGAAAAAGAGCCTGATCACTTTGGCAAGAGGGCAGGTAAAACAATGAGGGAAAATGTAACTGAATCTGTGAGTGACTTTTTGTTAAAACTTATGTATACAGAAAGCCTTTCATGGACAGAGTATCAAAAATACTTAGGTTTTATATTCCATATAGACATAATTTTCTCTTGTAACTTAGAGGTGATTGTTTCTATAGATGACATTGTTTTAAAGCATCTTCAGCATTGTGCAACAGTAAAACAGTTCAATTGAGGAAGTAATAATGAGTTGGACTAAAGGTTCTCTGAGAGTTCTGCTTTAATATTTCAGACTTTTAAGTCCGGGGAGGCATCACTGCTTTGTTAAAACATGCCTGATTGCTAGAACTGATACCATTTCTGTTAGGATATCTTGCATTTGTAACCACTCAATCTAAACTAGTCCATGACCTTTTCTTGTTAAGTTTCCTGAACACTGTCAGTATTTCAAGCAGAGTCTTATCATTTCATGTTTCCAATTGATCTACCCACCTATTGCTTTCAACATGGTAAACATATTGCTGCTTTTTGAGATTAAATGGCTTTTCCTAGAAGAGTAATTCCTGGAGTGATTATCGGCATAAGAAAAAAGTAACTAAAATTTCAGATCAAAAGGAAATATCTATTTCATATCAAAAGGAAATGTCTTGCTGATACTTTTAGAGACCCTACTGTTTGTTTTGAATTTAAGCTTGGAAAATTTTTTTGTTTTAAAGAATTCATAAAATCATTGTGAAGTTCATAGGAATCTTCTTTTGGGGAGGGTAGGAGAGAGTACTTCACTGTTGCCAGCCAATCTAGAGTAGTGTCTTTTCTGGTGCATAAATCTGGAGAAAACTGCTTGCAATATGCTTCGTTTATTCTTTATACGTGCCTCTGTTTATTTTATCTGCTTTTCTTACTATTTTGAAAGATTCTGGAAGATACAGTATTGTTGTATGAAAACAAAACCAAACCTTAGTCATTATACCCTCTGTATTCCTGTATTTTCTTTCTCCGTTCTGGAAGAGAATATGCGTGCCCAATGTCATGTTCATCAAGAACTGATCAAACTGGTAGCTCAGACTTCACAAGAAAAATCTGAAATTAATGATGACAGAATAGTAGGGCTCATCTTGCTTTTAATGTAGGAAATTTTATAGATTACTTTTTTTGGTGAGATAGATAATAGTCCTATATCATATGTCTTAAGGATAGTACCTTAGAGAAATCTAAACAGCAAGACTGCTACAATGGATAAGGTATGAGTACAGACTGAAAGAAAGACTGATTCCTGTTTCTTTTAGAAAACTAAACTATCCTGACCTTTTTAAAAAATTCTGCATTTGTAAGAATGTGTTACATTTTTGCCAAGAATAAAATTTGTAGAGAAAAATATGTGAACAATAGCTCTTGACTTCTGTGAATACTCAGTTTTGTGGAAGTGCAACTTATGTGCAAATTCACAAAGATTTTTCTGTATAATCCAGATTCTGTGTCAGTTTTTGAATGGGGTTGTTCAAGAGGCTAAATCCTTCCTCTGAAACTTTAAAGGGCTTTTCTATATCCTGGGCTATAGCACCTTAGTCTTCTTATAGAAAAGATTTCAAGTAACAACTGTTTGGGTTCATTCTGTCACAGTTTTCTTTACTCCAATTTTCCCTCAAATGACTAAGGCCACATTCTTAGTAATTGCTCTTTTTTCCTAGATGATTCTTGTCATCAATATGATTCTCATAGTGTGAATTTTGAGGCCTATACAACTATGGGAACAATACAAGGGTTTTACTGTTTGTTTTCAAACTAGTCCCCATTGTTGTATTCAACTTGCATTTTTAACGCAACCTTTCCAAGGCAGCTTCTTCTGTCTACAGCAGGATAGCTCATAAAGTCACACAAAATAAAAGTCTTAGCTACGGAGATTTAATTTCACAGCTGGTTTGCCAAAAGAGTTGATGAATCCATTAATGAATAATGTTTCCAAACCTAACTTCTCCAGGCCCAGTTCAAAAGATTCAACAAATAACACTAAGCGATGTGTGTTCCCAGTATCTGTGTGCACACTTATGTGAGCTTTCCCATTGATTATGAAGATGACTGAACAAGGAAGTAGATTAACATGTTTATACAAGAAGGTGAATACAATATAAAGATTTACAGTAGGGAAAAAAGGAAAGTTTCCATGAAGTCTATTTATCATTCAAGCCTTTTGTATGAGAAAATTTGACCTATTATAGAGATGATTTCAATGAGGAATCCTTACCCTAACAGCACAGTGGTTGAAACCTTCACAGATACCATTCACTTAATTCCCATTTACTTGCCTAATTCCTACTAAATTAACTGTGAATTTTAGTGAAGATGAAATTGCGTCAGATTTTCAGAATTATTAGACACCTATTCATCAGTTTTATTGCAAGTTAGGTTCTGGATCAAAGTAACTTTCAACATACTAGTACTTGATCTGATTCGGTTATTTCAGTCCATGAAGGTACTAGAAAAAAGTGTTTCCAAAATTGCTTCCTATTAAATTCGGCAGCATTCTGAAATGCACAATTCATAGTATTAACTGGATCAGAAAAGATCAGTTAGAGCATGTAATATTTAATTATGAGCTCAAAGGCAATGAAACAGCATAAACGAGATAAATTTTATTCTGTTGAGATACAAATCAGTGACCAGACACAAGGCTAAACTGATAAATATTCAAAAGCAGATACATATTGAGTTTTACTAAAATATAATTTTCATTATTTTCATATTGCAGGTGGATATTTTCAAAATCAAATCAGTATACCTTGGCAAATTGAATCAAGTTCTGGTTGGATTTAAAAGTCTAAAAAAAGGTCAGCAATTTTTCCAGTTAATGTAAGGTAATGATAATGTAAATTGTTAGATTTAGGAGATTCTAGAACTTCAAAAATGTCTTAAATTTAGTATTAAAAATCAAAAGTGATTTTTTTTCTAAAAAAAGTTCTAGAAAATATGAAATTGCACTCCATTTTCTGCTGTTCATTATTTCTGTGGATTATACATGTCAAGTATCCAGATCCAGCTTGGTTTTACTAAAATGTGCAAAGGCATCCTAGGAAATGTTGTGAAAATTCAAAATGGTAAAATTATATGTGAAACTCTTCTCCATAGTTACTATGTTTTAAGAATTACAGTCAACAAAGTGGGGTTTTTTTCCAGGAAGCAATATGACACCATGCTTTTGCAGCTTTTGTAATTTTTGTCTTCCTCTCCATTTTTACATTGTGGATAATTTACAAAAAAAAAAAGAATTTAATTTCAGGTCTAAATACTTCTAGATATAGATAAGAAGATAAAATTGCTTCATTAGATTGGGAAGTGGAAGAGGGAAGAAAGGCTCTTCTGGTCTCATAGCTTTTTTTCTTCTAATCCATGCAAAATATATATATTTTTTAAGGGATACTGCATATGTGAGGTTGAGTGGCAGATAAAAAGACTGCATTTTTGCAGCATTTTTTCTCATTCTCCTTCCAACTCCACGGCAGCTGTTGGAGATAAAGAAAATAGCTTATTTCTTAAAAATGAATAGCAACAGCAAGGAGTATCATGAATTGGTATTTTATTCAATCCTTTGGCTACAATTCAGGCCCATTGTTTTTAAAGGTAACAGAACAGAGATTCTACAGATATTCTACTTGTGTAGATAATGTTGATAATGGAGACAAGACTCCTTCAGAGTATGATAAAATGAGTCTCTAGTTCTTTCATATTTTTAAAAAACCCCAAGATTATAAACTGACTCTGTGTGTTAGACTCAGACAAACTGATTGGGAGACTATTTCCCATATATTTCCTAGATGGTAACATTAAAACTTTCATTCACTTCACCAAGACTTGGAGTGTAACCAAATTTACTCAGAGATATGACTCTTCAAATGCTTTGTTTCCAAAGAATCAACACAATGGTCTCAATCAAGATAAAACTTTAAGCCGAAGTTTGTGCCTTATTAGTGCCTCACCAGAAAGAAAGTTGTGTGTTGAGTGAATTTTTTGATGTCTAATGTCGTAGAAATCCTGATTCTTTTTCCTTTAGGATACTGATAATATAATTTCCTATGGGGGACTTCTTGTATCTAAAAATCTCAGACAGAAACCTTTCCATGCTTTGAGATGGTAATAGATCATTACAACAAATCTACCCCTACATTTTATTTCACAAGATCTGTAAAAATGTAAAGACTTCTTCACTTTGTTGAATATTTTGGAGCATAGTGGAACAGACAGAAATACATATACACACTGCCAACATATATTTTCAGAAGTCTTATTTCCTAAAGAAGTTCATCAAAAAACCACACTTTACTGATTTGCCAAAGATAGAAGCTTATGACTGTGTACACAGAATATTTTGTGCTTAAAAGGTATGAATGAATAACGTCCCATTTATTTTCCATCAGATGAGTGGTTCTTGGAAAAAATTGTTATAAAAGAAGATTTCTACCCTTTTTCTGTGCATGTTTTTGTTCACAATGACTGGATAAATAAACACTCCAAGAAAGATTTTGTAGAAGTGGCAATTCCACTCAAAGGTAATGCTAACAGAAGTGTCCTTTATTTGCATGAATCACTCCTGTGTGGCAGAGCAGAACACAATGGGTACAAGGCTACTTCACACTGTAGGCAGAACTGAACATTGGAACCCCAATGGTGAGGGACATGGGCCTGGACCAAGGTGAATCGTGCCTTCTGTAAACAAGAAGGAAGAAATTATGTCTGGGATGGAGAATATGGAAATGGATGTATTGAAAGAATCTCCTCTGGCAGTACATTTCCTGTCCTTGGAATGATACAAAGAAAATAGGCATGGCTCCTATGTGAGTGTGACATGGATTTATGCAGCAGCTGGCCCGATCTTCTACCACTCCACATGAATAACGAGGGTTTTGCATCTTTGTTGCCTGACTTGCCTGTGCTAAATCCAGCACTACCAGGCAATATAATCTTGTATCTTTTGGTTTATGCTACCTTATAACTCAGACACAGGTTCTAAACATACTTTTTTTTTTCATTGCAGAAACATCTGTGACGTCTCTTCTTGTGAAAAATTTTGATATGAAAAGCAGAGGACGATGGCAAACATGGGTGCACTGTACACAAGTACCAGAAGATGTTCCTGACATTCAAGTTGTTGCATTTGGAAGAAAAGGGAAATCCCCCGCACAGAAAGTTCAAAATCTGAGTGATAATCCTTTTTTGGTTGGTTTCTTTTTTATTTCACAAAAGTCTTACCAAATAGTTCCAGTAAAATAAGAGTTGCAGCTAATACGTGTGAAGTTGTGCGGAATGATTTTTTTTGTCAGTGTTAATGTTTATACCTCCATGTCTTATATAAATAGTGCTTGGAGAACTTATCACTTGTGGGCTAATACATATTTCTTATTAAATCTCTCTTATTAAACACCAAATTTGATGTGAGAAAACTCTTTAACTTTGAATTAAGACTAGTAGGCCTTAAAAGTACGGCAATGAATGATGAAGCTGTTCCACATTTCCTTTACATTCTGCTTCTCAAACCTCAATTAATCTGCTTTCACTACTTAGAAGCTGTTTTTTTTAAAATGAGCTTGTGCCTGGGCAAATGTCAAATCTGTAGTTTGCATACGAAGTTAATGGCAGCTTCTACACACCCACACACCTGGGTCACCCCTTTCAAAAGGTTTTTATTCTTAAACATGAGGAAATAAACCTCATTACCCATCTTTTGCGGAATATAAACGTCACTTGCTTAACTGATGCAAAAGGAAAAGATACAAGCAGCAGCATATGATAGGACTTACGGATACCAGCCATCCTTTCTTTTGAGCACTAGAAGAGCTGAGAACAGAACCAATACCCAAGGATAAGAATCATCATGAGTTCAAAATTTCATTTCAAATTTGAGAATAAAGATATGATGGAGAGGTTGTAAATAAGAAAACCAGGAGAAAAGGATAGTAATATGAATTTGGCTTGAAAATACAGAATCAGTTATGCATTTTCTTGCTTTTTATGTGTTAGCCTAGGCTCTGCAGCCAATTCTCTCAGTTAAAAATAAACATAAATTATGATACAAATATAAGTCCAAATTAACTTGCTATCTTAATAGGACTTCCTCACTCCAATATTAATATAATTGACTAGTGTTTTTAACTATTTTATTTACCTTTTTACCTGGGTTTAAGAGTAATGCAAACTATTACATATAATGTTTAGTTTATTTTTTTCCTAACAGTTGACTGTTGGTGATATTGGAGATATAACAAAACTTTCCTTTATATTGTCCGGTCCGTCCCTGAGAAGAGGAATTAAACTTCACAAGGTATTCCAAATACGCTACATATACACTTGCAATATTCTTCAACATACCAACAAATAACTTTTGTTGAAAGACAGATGGTCTTTCATGTGATGCTTTGCACCACACTAGCAAAGCCAGTCATTTTTTGTCTCTGTTACCTGGTATCAACAGATGACTGCCTACAACTTCCAGATCTCTTTGTGGGCAGATCTACCTTGTTTGCACCTGCTGAAGTGCACATAGCTATAGTTGTTCACTGATGTGCAGACTCATCCTTGATTTCTTCTTAAGTGAAAAATGTAATATCCAAAGTTTCAGAAATTTCTCAGAAACATGGATTACAGATGAAACTGCGAAGGCTAAAAAGGAGACAAAATCCCTGTGTTCCTTTTGCCAGCCTCTGTTTTTCCTATTTTGGTTTTTCCAGAGGTACTATAAAAACTAAGAGTTTTTCCTGTTATCTCCTAGTGTCTTCTGAACATTTTTGTAGAAAATTATATAACCTTATGTATGTATTTTCTGTACATTTTGAAGATTTATGTACTATAGAATGAGTAGCTTTTTCTTGCGCAAAAATATTTTCTGGTCCTTTCCAAAATGAAATACAAAATGATTTTTCACTTTTGTATAGAATATAGAAACACTATATGATTTGGAGATAAAGTTCACACTTAAATGTAATCTTACAACTAACAAGAATTTGTCGGGTACCTTTAATTTTAAGGCCAAAGTCTGCATAAATTTACACACCTCATTTTTATGAGTCCAGTTTCAGCAGGTTGTCTGCCTGCATATGCAGGTAACCCTTAGTGAAATTTTAATACACATAGGAGTTTGTGATATGTAATTGATATTTAATTAGGGTTGTATAGGGAGAATATTTTTGTATAAGAAGAATTTATACATTTAGTGTAAGAAAATTCAGTTTTTGCAAGTACAAAATATGAGTAAACAATGGGCTGCATTTTTAGTGGAATTTGATGCTATCTAAATAAAAACATCTCTTATTTGATTAATTAATGGTTTAATTCTGGAAATGGTCATGGGGAATTGTTTATTTTCATCTTGAAGCCCTGTGACTGATCTTGTGAAGCACTGGACACAATACATAACCAATAATGAAAATGATCAGTCATTACATTTCTAGGAACTGAAGGGCAAGGCAGTCTGACAAAATTTTTGAGTGGACCTGTCAGATTCCCAATAATTTAAATTATATCATTCAATTATAAAAATATTTATACATTTCAAAGCTTGCAATTGAAATCCATGTGAGGAAATCTGTAATCAGGATTTCCAAACTGATATGTGTATTCTGTACAATGAGCTCAAAGTTTTGCTTTTGTCGCTGGTGTCAGTACTGGCAAGAAGTCACCTCACTAATTTTGGGAATCCCTGCCTAAGTATTTCAATTACTGTCAATTACTTACTGTCTTGATGAAACTAAGTTTTTGTTTCATTTTGTTTTGTTTTATGTCTTGGATTTCTATTTCTATACATAGAGATTTTAAAGGCTGAAGAAACCATTCCTGCAAACTTTCAGTCATTATCTATGTATTAAAGTTCAATACTGCATGTAATAATTGCCAGAAATGTTTCTTCATATACTTGATAGATTTTCATTCTGTATTTTATAACCTGACATAGGATAGAGTTTATGATCTGAGTTGTCCTCCTGTTAATCTAATTTCCACATTGACCACCTTAGTAGCTAGGATATGGAGGCTCCTAAGATTATGCATCCTCAGTTGGTTTGGAGGTTCCAAGTTCACAAAATTGGTGCCTAATTTGTTCAGTCTCCAATGAATATTTAAAGCCAAGTGGAATGAAGCTGGACCTAAGGCTTGCACCTTCTACTGAAATTCATTCTTCAAATAACACATTCTTCAAATAACACATTCTTCAAATAACAATAAACATATCAAATAACACATGTCCAGAAGGCCACTGGACACCTAATTTCTGCCAACTTTGAAAATCCTAACTGAGATGTAGCAAGTCACATTTAAATAAATAAAAAGTAGCAAAGCAACTGTTTTTGCAAAATGAACATATGCTATTAAGATTGATGTAGCTGTATTCATTCATTTGACATTCTAAATTGCAAACACATACAGGTCAATTTAATCTGTATCCTTCATTGGTTCTCTACAAATGGGTCCTATGCTCGTGTCAATATGCAATGAAAAATACACCTATAAACATCAGGCTGCAGAATTAGCGGCTTGCAGCAGCTGCTGTAACTCTTATACAGAATCCAGTAGCTTTTATGAAATGCATGCAGGAGTTAGAAATAGGAAGAAATGTAAGTTTCTATTGGGATAGAAATAAAAAAATTAAGCAATTCAGATAAATGAATTTCTTACTCTGATTCTGTCTGCAGCTTCGGCTAAAAGACCTGGATACTAAACAAGAGTTGGGCTTCCATACTGAAGCCCCATATCTGTTTGGAGAAGATGGATCTGAGACTGTGACAGAGCTAGCAGCAGTCAGGCCAGACAAGCCACCGCTCAAGGGTATGCTGCTTAAATAAAAAGTAAATGCATGAGCAAATGCATGCACATACACAAAATTGTAAACTGCCTAATGGGATGAACACAATGGACAGATTGCAAAGGATTTTATATACGTTAAAAAAACAATCAAAATCATTTTTGAAGATTCATTCTATAAACCTGCATAAACCATGTTGGGGTCTATATAGGCGTGTAGTCAAAGCACTTTTTTGTTTTAAAACAACTGACATATTGTTTTCACTAGACTAAGTACCAATTCGAAAGTCTGAAAAATGTACAAAGCTGAATTAGTATATTTCTGTTGCAATTTTGAGAAAATGACACAGATTAAAAAAAGGCAGATGCCAAGTCATAATGGCATGTATCACAAAGAGAAAATACAACCTTTTTTGAGGTTTTCTTCAAGGCCCATTCCTGCCCCAGAAGCCCTGTTTCATTTCATCATTGTGTTTAAAATATGATAACATGTTCCTTTGTTCTGATTACATTTTATAAAATATTTAGAAAAGAGTTCTCATTTATTATACTCTATGAACAGAAGACTTGGTTAAAATATTTAAAACTTTTTGCATCTAATATCTAACCAAAGGCTAGACTGCAAATGGAAATATATCTAAAGAATCTGTTATAACATTTAATTCTTCACAGAACCCATAAAAAGTCCTCTGTCATGCTGTCTCAAGGAATATGTACTGTGTAACTCATCAGCCAAAAGTCATGGCAAGCTATCCTTTGTGGTGAAGAATAATAATAACAGTGCATATTTGTATAAATAGCTGAGCCATTTCTCCTGGACATATTAAACTGATATTGGCCATAATTCTCAAAATGTGAGATCAAAACATAATTCAACTGATCCAGAACAGAAAGTGGATTTCATCTTTTATGTCTGTGGTTTTTTCTTGGTAAAATGTTAAAGTTGATAAATCCTAACTCAATTTAATAACTTGAATTCCCACAAGAACTCTAGATTTTTTACAATGCCTGATGGAATCAGTGTGATTCTATCAGGTGATTTCAGTGACCACTGGATAAGTTCAGAATTAGGACATCTTCTTCTGTCATGCAAGCATGGATTGCTGCATTGATTCATAAAGGACATTTCATCTCTGATGCTGTGCTGTGTGCTGTGAGGTAGCTAGCAATCTATATGAAACTCAGAAAATTGATGTCAATTCCTTGGTCTTGAAATTGATCTTGTACCTAAAATAAATTGGTTTATAATGTTTGATAATTATGTTGCTAATAGTCTGATTTGGTAATGTCTTTTATCACTGTTTTTTCATGGCAGAAGTCCTTTACTCGATCAGTGTTCATACGGGAACATTGCCCGCATCAGGGACTGATGCAAATGTATTTATTACAGTATTTGGAGAACAGGGAGATTCCTGTAAAAGGCGACTAAGGCACTCAAATTTTGAGAGAGGACAGGTTAGTACTAAGTTATTTTCCTTACATGTTTTTTATGTTATTTTTTTCCAATACCATATTTTTTTTAATTATGAAATACAAGCATTTATGTTACACTCTGGTAACCTGTCGAAAGAATGTGTTGCTTACTAAGTAACCTGAATTGGCATTACAGTTTAAGAATAGTTTAATTACTAAGAAATTTAAAATCCAAAAACTATCAGTAACAGTTCTTAGAATCTGGAACTGAATCCAATGATATATAAAATTCTGTGGCTTAATTTTCAGCTCTTTGTGAAGATGATATAGAAATATCAGGGCTATTTCCTGTGACTGCTCCTTTAAAATGCATTTTTTTTTGAAAGATCTGTTCAGACAGAGTTGAAAGAAAGATTTTAAATGTGTTAGCTGCTATATGTTAATTAATCCATTTATATATGGAATTGCAAACAGATAAAGATGCTTTTAAACATACTGTGTCTTGTCAAGATATATCCTAGGAGAGATTTTCTGGTCAACCTTTGTTAATTACCATAGTAATGATTGCATCTATACAACATGTTCACACATACCCTGGACTCAGATCAGGTATGACTAGATAGAATTTCAAGAGACCTTTCAAATGATCAGTTTATCCTGTACAACAAAGCAGGATCCTCTATATTTCATACCAATTCATATGCTCTCTCATGGCTGAGATGCCATAACTTTCCTAGGCAATATGTTCCACTGTTTTGGAATGTTGTTATACTGCCTTGCCCTTAACAATTCTTCCTTCACTTCCTTTATAATGTCAAAATATATTATTGAGCTTAGAAACTTAGAAACCAGACATGTCATCATTGTGTTCCAGAGTAGTTGATATTTTTTTCCCGTGAATTTGTATAAGCCTTTTTTCTCTTTGCTTCTCTCCTTCTTTTATAGACCTCCCTCTTCTGCTCAACTGTCTTGTTGCTGCATTGTGTCTTGTGTAGAAGTATGTTTCTTTAATCATCCTACTTAGACATTCCTACATTGTTTTCTGATTCCAATAATACATTTACAATCTCCTTAAAAGTTTGCCATCACCTTCTCTGATTCTCTTTTTTTTTTTTTCTGTGTCTAATTTCTATTAGCTTAGCTCAAGGTACCATCTTCAGACATTTGTTCTAAGTGGACTCTGTGATATAATGTATAAAGCACACCTAGGCAGAACACCTATATTCATTTCTAAGCTCAGTCACTGGTTTACCTGGTGATCTGAATGTATGATTTTACTTTCCTTGTATCCTTTATTTCTCACTGTAAAATGAAGATCGTCAATAGTTTATGCAAGAATGAAAAGAGGGAAACATATATATATTTCAAGGAAGTTTAATTTCACTTTCATTTACTACTGAGGAAATTAAATATATCTTTTAAAAATATGCTTAATCTCTTTTCATAGCAATAACCTACTGCTAGATTCATAGCAGTATTTAGCGTTCTGGTGTCTAGTGAAATTACTCTGCATTGGGAGATGTTTAATAATTTGCCCATGGTCTTCCCCCCCAAAATATTTAGGCGTGTTTTTCTTTTCCTTTTCTTATAGTCTCTTGAAACCCTTTTTTTTTTTAAAGATGTTATTTTTGCAGAATCCTGCTCTCCTAGTCCAAAAAAAATAGGAAAAGGTTTGTGATATTGATTTTCTGGATTATATAATTAAAAATATAGGTTAATCCTTGGCATTTTTGAGGGCAAATGTTTAGAGGCAATAAGAAGAGTTAATAAAAGACATAAAGACACATAGCTGGTGACATAATCTAGAAAAGAGGTCTAAAAAGAAGTAATATACTTGGCACGTTCAAGGTGGTCGTTAATACAGAGTCAGTGGCACAGCTGTTTGTGTTAAAGAAGTCAGAGCCACTGCATTGAGTTAAGCAGCAGAGTGCTGTATCTTCACAAACAGATCCTTTGTTTTAGGGGAGCAGTTTTTGTGCTGTAGACAATGGAAGTGTTCTTCAGCTTAGGTATGTTGTGTATTCGTGCTCTTCATTGTGCGATAGGTTCTTGGGAAAGAGTTGAGCAGCGAGATGGCAAAAAGTTCTGATGATACTAAGCTAATAAATATGAAAGTTGGGGCAGAGATTGAAGAAGAACCTCATGCAGAGTGAATGAGTAATAAAATGGCAGATTAAATCATTGTAACTAAATGAAAAGCAGTGGCCGTGAGTGGAAAACCCCTTAAATTTTCATGCAAAATGATGGGCTGTGAAATAGGAAAATGACCTTACCACTAGGATAGCTTTGTGACTATGTCAGCCCAGTGCCCAGTAGAAGCAAAACAAAAGGAAAACAGAACAGATAAAATTTTTAGAAATTATTACAAAAAGGAAAAACCCAGCCACTTCAAGGCAGAAAAGGCAGTCATGCCTCCAAGTAAGTTCTCTGGTGCAGATGCATAAGAGATGCTGTGTTTTGTTCTGATTCACTTGTCTTAAAAAGTGCAAGAAGAATGTCAAGTGATATGAAATATCTTCCATACAAGAAACAATGAAGCAAACAAGTACTGTTTGGCCTGGAAAAGAGCTGATGAGAGGAAGGATGAGGGGGATAAGAAATATAAAATGGCATAGAGAAAATGAGCATTTCTATTTTCTCATGAAATACCAGGGCTCAAGAGCATTCAATGACACTTGCAGGTGGCAGACTCAAAACAAAAGGAGGTGGCTTTTTACACAGTGTGTAATTAATACATTTTACTTTCTGGCACAAGATGTTGCAGATGATAAAATGCATATTGGTGCAAAAAGCCATTGCACATTGTCATGGAAGACAACTTTCCACCGAGGGCTGTTAAGTGCAAAGACACTATCTCTGGCTCAGGCAATCTCTGAATCACAAATTGCTAAAGCCTGAGAGACTTTATATTCAAGAAGCATCTCTATATATTTGCCCTGTTTTTCAACTCTTCCCAAGAAATCTGTTAGTGGTAGCTGTTGGCAACACTGTCTTGGATTAGATGGATCTGCAATCTAAAATACTACTACTGGTCTTACATTCTTTATACGTAGAAGTACATCAATAAAAAAGTTGGAATGAGGTTTTAGTGAGAGTATCTAAGAATAGAAGGTGAAAGGAAGGAATGTAAAGGGCAAGCTGTCTTGAAAGACAAGACTACGTCAGCAGTATGCCTGGAAAATATGGAATGGACAGGCAAAGAAAATACAGTTAAGGAAACTTGAGACATCAAAAAAAAAGGATCTGTCTTGACTGATAAAGGACAGGAATATAAGGAAAAGCTAAGAGGGCAGAAAATTGAAATAAGCGTAAGAAAAAAGTGTGAAGTGGGTTTGCAAAACAGTTTAAATGAAATCATTTTGACTTTCATTAATTATACTTCCAATAATGTGTTCAATGTAATGTCTTTATACTAAAGGGAAAAAAAGAAATGCAATGACATCAACCAAAAGTACATTCTTGCTAATGCTGAGGGAGTAGGCAATTTAATGTATTATTATGAGAATTCATTGATAACAATGGGCAATTATGACCACTGTTGTCTAATGAATGTTAATTATTATCACAAAGAATGAAACTAATGATAGGTCCCTTTCTCAGATAGAGTTAGCTGTGAAGGAACATGAATATTAGCAATACAGGCTATTTCCTCTAAGTCAAGGGTCATGTAGACTGACAAGAAAATTATATTTGGCTTGGAACTACAAAGAATAAAATTAAAAAGCAATGAGTGCACCCAAAAAGTTGTTTGCAAGATGTTCCTCACAGATAGATCTTATTTTGGTCTACATATGCATTACATGCAGGAGTATAACTTGCCATGGTAACTGTTTGAGGAGATTGTAGATATAACAAGGTAAGAATGCTGGAAGTCCTAAGACTGTGATAGGAATAATAACTCCGATGTTTTCTTTTTCTGATCACATTGTAGAGAATAGTCTGACATAGACAGTAGAATGGACCAGATGACATAATTCTTTCTAAAAATCATCTCTTCCTTTGTTGCTTTCTGGTCCTCATGCTTTTTCCTGCCTGGTGGCAAACTGGTTGGCAACAAATAAAAATTATAGCGTCTGTTTCTACTATCCATCTGGGTTTTTTTAATGTCACCCACACACATGCCCATGTATCTACCCACCCACTCATATTATCTCTCACACAGAACACATTCATTCTCTCACTCACACAATTTATTCATCCCAACATGCACTAGTGCAGTTGCCATTTAGCTTTTGTTTACTGGTAGCCGCAGCAATATTTAAACAGATGTCTATTTACATCTGAAGAGCACATCAATTCTTGCCTGTATGCGTGCACAGCCTTAGTTATAGTTTCTACTGTCAGTATCTTCCTTTGTTTGCACAGTCATCAACAGTGTCAGTATTTCTGCTCAGAGTTGAATAATACGACGCTTCCCATTTGAAAAATAGGATGTCTTAGAAGGTAAATATTTGAAATATTTAAAAATAAAATGCCTTATCTAAACCAAGATTTAATTTACCAGGTCTCTTCTGATACTTGAAGCACTTGCTTTGTTTCAGTTATGAGGAAGTGGTTGAACTTTCATTTTCATGAGATTTCTGTAAGTTTTTTCCACCCAAAAATGTTGGATGTTTTTCATAATAAAGCCTGGTGTGCAGTGATCATGAAAAATTAAAAATGTACATATTCAAACATCCACATAGTTTCTGAACAAGGACTCCAAATATGAATGTCAGCCTATAATGCCTTCCCTTACTCTCAGAAAGGAAAAAATACTTCAGCATTGAAAGGAGTCTGCCTTTTCAAACACAATCTTCTCAAAGATGGAAGATAAAATATATGGTTTAATCAGTTTGCTATTCTTTTTACCTCTACTTTCTCAGGTTTGTATTTCTGAAATGAGAGCAGTAGACCTTGGACAGTTAAGCAAAGTCCTTGTTGAGCACCATAATGTGGGTTATGGAGCCGGATGGTACCTGGACCAAATTGTCATCCATGAATCAGGCAGGACTGACGACCAATATGTATTTCTTTGCCAACAATGGTTAGACAGTGGAGTTGGTGATGCACAGATGAAACGAACATTGAAACTTCTTGGAAAAGTTGGGAATGGAATGTTGACAGGAAAGATTTATGGTAAGGTCCAAAATCCTCAAAACTCCTTTCAACTTTTGTTTTAATTGTAATTTATAATATATTTTGGTTATTCTTGAGACTAAAACCAAACTACAGAAACAATATAGTTTGAATGTGAATTGCATCTCTCACACAAATTGTCTCTCTAAACACTTTCCTGAGCTGGTAAATACAATTACAATATTCAGGGAAGAAAGACTAGAGCAGAAGGGAGATATTAAGTGGTGGAGGCAATGAAGGAACTATGTTTTCAGTTGAAGCTAGAAAAAAAGCTGAAGCAGAAAGAGGTAGGTTGTTCCATATGGCAGTCAGTGCAGAGCAGAAGGCTCCTGCAAGTGATGAAATCAGAAGAAGAGATACAAAAATGCTTTTAGCAGAATGAGATTTTCCCGTATGTTCTTATATTTGCAGAAAGCATTTGCTTTTATTTGCAGTTTTCTCTTTTACTTATATCAGTGGCACAAATTCTTGCAAACAGCTAGTTGACCTGAACTCAATATCCTATTCTAATTGTTTATTTAAAAAACTACGAAAATTCAGAAACAAATTAGACAGTGAAAACATGATAAGTCTTTTATGCTTTGCCAGAGTATAGGATTTCTTAGCACTCTCACATATCTTTTTTGAAGAGGTGTAAAATGTTGGTTTGAGTCCATTTATGAAGTCTGAATCAGAACTGGTAGACCAAGCTATGTAAAGTTTAATCTGAAGGTGTGAATTTGCATTCTGTATCAGCCATTTTTTTAAACTGATCTTTATTAGTTTTTGTACTCCTGTATATTTCTTTTTATGTTCAGAGAGTTTTATATTACACGTAACTGCAGACAAAATTAGTTCACCTTTAGCCACCTGTAGTTAGTCCACTAGTGAATATCTCATATCAGCTAAGGAAACAGAAAAATAATGTCACTGAGACAACAGAACAGGATACCATGGAAATATAGGCATAGGATGAGCAGTTAGAGTAGTGTCAATTACAGAATAAGAAATAGCTGTATTGCACCACTGTGAGTACTCTAGGTCCCTAATAAGTAGATCCCATAGGTGTCCTACATAATCCACAGAGCAAGGCACACGTCTTCTGAGGGTAATTCAGAGCAGAAGCCCAAGGCTGGTCAAAATCTGTTACATCTTTCTTCACTGATAATGTAAAAAGTGAGAGAAATCTTGCATCCTTGTTTATGCACCTTGATTAGTGTCTGAATGTAATTGTTATGTTAAATGTAAAACCATTTTCTTTCCTTGGTTTCCCACATACACATACTCCTCAATAATCTAAGTTCAGACTTGCTAATAATTTCAAGTCTGTGGTTATCAATACTCAGGTCTGTATCTATTGAAAATCATTTCTGATCTGGGTGTATAAAACTCCAGAAATAATATGATAAGTAAGCAGAGAGCCTCTGAGAAATGGAGAATAAAAAGGCTGATCAGCAAAGAATGACCTTAGGGGTCAGAAAATTATTAAATTCCAAATTGAGTCAGATTTTATAAAAGAATTAAAACAAATAATAAAAGTTCTTCAACCATTTACTTATGAAAAGAACCTGGAAAGACGTGTAAATATGCAGGAACAATACAGTTCACACTGAAGGTGATGTAGGTAAAATCTCTAAAGAAATACAGTACTTTATCTCTCTTTTCATTAAGGAACTGTAATGTTGGCCTGAGGATCAAAAATATAACTACTAATGGGAATGCGGTTATTGGCAATCACCAAATCTGAAATGCAAAGAGAACTTCCAGTTTCATATAGTCAAACAGTGACAACCAGAACAGTCGTTAGTCCAGAATACTAAAGGAATTGGGAAACGAAGTAGCAGGACTAATAGCAAGGATTTAAAACAATTTGACGAAGACAAAAGGTATGACTTGACATTAATAAAGGTAATACCTCCCTCTAAAACATAGAAAGCATAATGTAGGTGAATATAGAATTAGTAATTGTTCACATGAAAAGCTTTATAACACACTTTGAAGAAAAGAATAGTTAAGATAATAGATGCAAATAGGAAATGTGAAAGAATGAACCTACTAAAGATAGGATGTAAAACAAGATGATACTCCAGAAATATTGTGCAGTAAGACAAATGTAATAACATCTAATCTGTCTAAATTTCAATACTTAATTTTATTTGCTTTATGGGAAATTATTAGGTAATCATAAGAAAGTGAAAAGTAGTAGTAAAGGAAGAATTGTAAAGGCCTGGAGAAGAGACAATGAATATGCTAATGAAATCTGTTGGTGCTACAAAGCTCCTATCAGTACTATCAGGAGATGACGAGGTTGTGTGATAAACTGAGAACTGGAGGAAAACAATGGTACTGAATTCTGTGGCAAAAAGCTTGTATACAGTTAGGTGTAAATCCAACTAGATATTTGAGCTCTTAATTCTGATACACTTTCCTAATTTCCATTGTGGTGTGCATGGGTTTTTTTCTGTTGTTGTTGTTGGTTTTTTTTGAATGAGGAAATAAGTAGTACCTTATAGTCTAAAAACTGTATTTGACCTGTGTCATCATGTTTTGTAATGATTTCTGCTACACACGTTCATCAGCAGGAGGACTACAAGAAATATCTGAGCGTGTTATATGATCACAGGATAATTTTTGAGGCAGTAATATGATGTGGCAATGGGGTTACTCTCACCCAGTAACGTATGGAGGCATTATCAGTTCAAATCTAAGTGATTTACTACCGCTACAGAGAAACCGTGATATTTCACCAGGAATGCTATGTGCAATTGTGGCCATCTGTGTCCAGAAGGACTGGTTCAAGCTGGAATAGCTCTAAAGAAGTTATGATAACTGAGAATATGGCAATTCTTTGTTGTGAAAGAGTGTTGAAAAAACTTGTCAGATTCAGAGTGACAAATTAAATGCTCAAAATGGACACAGTCATGATTTATAAAATTAATGGTGGTTTATACATCAAGGAGGGAGAAGTGTTATTTAAGCTAGCAAAGTTGTCATAAAAATAGATGGGTTTCAGCAGTCTGTTAATGCCATTCTGAGAGAATTAAGAGATTTCTGAGAAAGAAACAAAGAAAGAATAAATTTTTAGCATAGAACTCTTTGTGTTGTGTTGAACCTGGTTGGATACCAGATGCCTATCTAGGCCGCTCATCATTCCCTTCCTCAGCTGGACAGGACAGAAAAAACACAACAAAATACTTGTGGGTTAAGATAAGACAGACTCAGGAATTACTGTCACAGGCCAAACAGACTCGACTTGGGGAAATTAGCTGAATTT
This sequence comes from Lepidothrix coronata, assembly GCF_001604755.1. Taxonomy (NCBI): domain Eukaryota; kingdom Metazoa; phylum Chordata; class Aves; order Passeriformes; family Pipridae; genus Lepidothrix; species Lepidothrix coronata. The sequence continues at coordinate 560,799 of NW_016690186.1, read as the reverse complement.
ATTACCGATCAAATAAGAGTAGGATAATGAGAACCAAAACCAGATCTAAAAACACCTTACCCCTCTTGTTCCTGGGCTAAACTTCACTCCCAGTTTTCTCCATCTTCTCCTATCCAGCTTTTCAGGGGAACAGGAAATGGGGTTTGCGGTCAGTTCATCACATGTTGTCTCTGTCTCTCCTTCCTCTTCAGGAGGAGGACTCCACACTCTTCCCCTGCTTCAGCATGGGGTCTCTCCCACAGGAGACAGTCCTCCACAAACTTCTCCAAAGTGAGTCCTTCCAACAGGCTGCAGTTCTGCAAAAACTGATCCAGCATGGGTTCCTTCCTCAGGGTGCAGTCCTTCAGGAGCAAATCTGCTCCAGTGTGGACTCCTCTCTCCAAGGGTTGATAAGGTTTCCATGAGGTCGTGTCTTCCTTCAGACATCCGCCATCTGCTCCATCTTGGGGTCCTCCATGGGCTCCAGGTGGATCTCTGCTGCACTGTGGACATCCATGTGCCATAAGAGGACAGCTGCTTCATCATGGTCTTCACCATGGACTTCAGGGAAATCTCTGCTCCAGTGCCTGGAGAACCTTCTCACCCTCCTTCTGCACTGACCTGGGGATCTTAAGAGTTGTTTCTCTTGCATTTTCTCACTCTTTCCTTTTCCAGTTGCAACTGTGCAGGTCTTTTTTCCCCTCCTTTCTTAAAGACCTTATCCCAGAGGTGCTATCACTTTTGCTGATGGGCTCAGTGGCTTCTCACAAAAGCCACCCCTGAAATTCCCCTGCTATCAAAACCTTGCCATGCAAACCCAATATATTGTTTTATACTTAGTTAAAGAGAAGGAAGGAAACTGCTTTTAAATTGGATCTTGGCAGATTTATCAGAGATTATACAATTTAGTTTAGGTGTTACAGCAGCGTATGGCACTGTATGACAACAGGCATAATCCTTCCATTCACCCTTCCTGGGCAGCTATGCACTGATAGTTTAAAAGCTTAATATTTCTGTACTAAAGGGCTACAGTATCTTAGATTATGTCATAGGGGATATGATAAATTTTCATTTGACTTCTTTTTTTTCATGGATATCATTGGTTTCATTTACATTTTGTGTTCATAGATGTGAAAATGGTAGGTATTTAATATTATTCATCAAGTCATAACATTGAAGTTATTTTAGATGATTTTACAGATGGTGAGTACTAAATTTTTACCTTCACCAAGTCCTGGATTTATGGCACAGATTCTCGCCTGATCTAAAGTAATAAAACTTTACTAAACATAGTTATATTAGGAGACGATGACTTTTCTGTTATGATTAGGAAGTGAAGTTTGGAAGTTTATGGTTTCCATTATTCAAATAACCTGTTTTACAAAATAGCTACTTGAAATTATCAAATCCATACTTTGTCTTGCTTTGCATAAACAGAGCTAATGAAAATATTCCACTCATTTCTGCCACAGCCCAGGTGACCAAAGGCTCGGATTTTCATAATTTTTTAAAATTGAAACCGTGATTTTGGTAGCCCTGAATTTTCCATATATTCTATTTACAAATATCTATTGAAAATATTAAAGCTAGCTAAAGCAGTGAGATTTTTTTGATGGGTACAAGTTTCTGATCTTCAAAACTGTCTTAATGATTAAAGGTTTAACTAAATATCTGTTCCATTTAGAGTTGCAGAAATTACTTAGCAGCCTACCCAGTATCAGTGTGGAGTCCTTGTGAGTCTTCCGGGGACTGTCAATTCATCTATAATGCTTAAGAGACTAAATGCTTCAGACAACACCTAGTGAAAATACTAGTTGAGTGTTTCCTGTGTCTGTAAAGTAGACAAATCTATGAGCTGTTATACAGGACTATTTTTAAACTCTCAGCAAACATCAGTTCTTCACAGAAGAAATAGACAAAGTTTTGTACTTTGCTGTCATGATAATTGTGGTGATCTGTGATAAAAATATCACATTTCGAGCTTTGAACCAGTTTACCTAATCACATTTATTGTGATTTGTTGTGTTTATTATAGTATACATGGAGCAAATTTTAACATGTTCATTTAAGTAAATCCTCAAAAAGTTAAAATGAAAAAATACTGACCAGTAGTATCTAGTAAAATATATGGTGCTTTTGAATGGTGATCAGTATGGAAAAATATTTAAATATTTAAAATCATAAGAGGAAACATTTACAAAGGGGAAAAAAAATCAACAGATTGGCATGGCTCTTCATAAGTCTCGAATATGGAACTGGCTGTCTTATCCACACACTTCTCTTGGACTGGCCCATCTCTAAAGGGTCAGGTACTGCTGTGGAAGGGCTGCTGTCCAAATTTGCTTCTCACTAAATCAATGACAGTAAGTGTACCTGTTACATACCAATATTTGAGCTCAGTACAAAACTGGGAATCTGTTGCTAGTCATTCACTAACTTAGCCTGTTACAAATTGCTGTATTTTTTTTGATATTTAGCAAACCTATTAAATTTCTTTTCTTTTCAACAGGGACTTGGGATGTCCTTGTTACAACTAGTGATATTTCTTCTAATTCCATGAACCCTAAAATGTCTCTAACTGTATGTGGTGAAAAAGGAAACTGTACTTCAGTGATATTCCCCAAAGGATCCCTTAAAAAAGAACAGATTTATGAGACTTCTATTGAACTAAGTAAGAAATTTAATACTATATTCAAAGTTCGCTTAGAAATTGAAGAAGCTGGAGAAGGAGAAACTTGGCATTGCCGTGAGGTAAAAACTAAAATCTAAAGCAATTACTTATTGTGCCTCTATTATTTTTATTTTATTTCCATATGCTGTAGTTATGGCTTCCAGTTTTCAGTTTTGTCTGAAATTACATAATTTTTAATTTACAAAACTTACACCATTTGTAGAGTGGTAACTCCAGAGATTGCTTAAAACACTTTCTAGGATAGTGATGAATAACAAAAATCTTGTAAACTTGGATGGATTTCTGGAGGGCATGTATACAGATGTGCCATCATCCGTAGTATATCCAGTAGTGTCTTTTCAGAACTGTACCCACTGGCATCCATTGCAATATTTACATAACTCCAAATTGGCTGTTACATGTTGTAGACTCAGTGATCCAAGGCAAATAATTAAGTTAGACACTAGGAATGCATTTCGATGAAAGTATCTGCCTTTTAAGTTGGCATGTGAATAAAAGAAGTGAATAGCAAAAGTGACAATCTTTATTCTGATGTCCAAGATGCTGAAGCTAAAATCTGACATCACACTGAAATTGCTGTAGCACTTCACTATACAAAAAAAAAAAAATCTTTATCTTGTTATGCTGGCAAAATAAAAAGAATTCTAAAGGAACGGGTCATCTTCTTTCAAATTGCAGAAACACTTTTGTCCATTCATGTTTTTGGTTTGTTCTCATTAAAAGCTGGAGAAAAAGTAATTTTCCTGTGCAGTACATGATATTAGTGAGCTGAGCCCTCTGACATTTAAATGGTAGGCAGGTTGTTAATTTCATCTTCCTAGCCAGATGAAATAGTCATCCAACAAATATATCAAAATTAAGACTGCTTCTGGAGTATTTTAGGAGACAGTGGATCACAGTAAAAATTTCAGAACAGAAACTTGGCAGTTGAAAACAGTGACATCTATTCGTCTGCTTTACTTCATTAGCTCAGGACAATGATTCAAAGCTTAGTTAGAAAAAAATCAGCATCATTTATGTAAGTAAGGAAAAGATGCATATTTACCTTAGATAGAAGTAAAAGGCAGAGAAAGAAATTATAAATTTCCCTTCTTTGGGATACATGTAAATTATCTGGGTTTTAGGAAGACATCTCTTATTCCATGGTTTTTATAGCAAGACTGCCTGAATCCTTTTACTAGGATTCAACTAGGTTGGTATAGGAGATTGTAGATAATATCTATTATAAAAGACAGGTTACCAGTCTATTTACACTGCTGGTTAGGATCAGTGTGGTCGTTTCTATGCTATTTTATTTTGATTTTACAATATTGCACCTCCAGAGAGTCTGAGATTTCCCTCTATCAAAAGTAATGGAAAGAGTAGCTCGTTGAATTCCATGTATAGATTTAGGATTCATTCTTATAACCATAACTACAAACTAATTATCTTGATGTTGTTGAGGAAATTGAAAACAGTATAAAATAAGGTCCAGAACGAAATTAATGCTTTATTTCTGCAACAGTTTTATTCTTCCTTCTTTAAGTTCTTGAAAAAATAAAGCACAGTAAATGAAATCTGAGTTTCAAGGAAGTGTTCAGGAATGTAGATATTATTGTGAAAGGGAAATTGTGCCAACATTATACTTCAAAGTACATTTAAAAAAAATCTTTTCAATGTGTCTGTCATAATGAAAAATAATAAGAGTCTTTTGAAGACAAAATATTGCTACCGTCTCCCACTGACAATTCCTAACCAAAGATGGTTTTGCTTATTGGGTTAAAGTTTGGACATTTTAGTGAGTTAGGTCATGAAGAATTGTATGAGTGAACTATCTGTGCCCTTTTCAAAGCAGGTTTACTTTGTGCAACTTTTCTTTCAAATATGTTGTCTGGTTGATCTTTAAATAGCTTAAAAAATGGAACTTCATATTTTAGTGTAGCTGGTAGTACCATAGTGTAAGTTATCTCCTTATTAAAATATGTTTTCTTATAGGAGGAATAAGCTGCTTAGCTCAGGAACAACATGTGTATAAACATTAGTTTATACACAGAATTTCACAAAGAATAAGAATACTTAGTATGATACATATATGCTGATATATACATGTGCCCTAAAGCATTCCTAATTTCTGTTTTTCAGTTTTTTCCCAGAAACACTTCTTTTTCTCTCTCCTCTTAGAATTAGAAAACATTCTGCACTGAAAAATATTGTGGCATATTGACATTTCTCACAAGCTGAAATGTGCTCACTTCTTTTTCTTCCATATGCTGGATGAATAAGATACACGAAGGAATCATTTTTGAACAATTCTAAATATTTTGTCCCTTAATGTAGTCTCTACAGCAATAATGTTGACAACATTTTGATTATCTTTAATTGGGAAAGGTATCTATTCCTTCTCATTCAACAGGTTGCTTTCAAAAATATTTTAGAAAGGATTATTTCCTTTTATTTTTTAAATATTGAGATGATGTGTCAAAGCTGTTTAATAGTTTACCTTTTGCTATAGTTTGCATTAGAGTGCAACAGATGCTGAAATTATTTGTTTTTGCTCTTTGCTAAGGTAAAGCTTCAACATAGAGAAAGTAAAAATGTTCTAGAATTTCCATTTTGTCACAACTTTGCTGATGAAGAAGGAGGAAGAGTGACTGAGCTTCCAGTTCTCACAGCAGGATCTCCTTTTCCAGCAGGTTTGTCACAAATCAGAAACACTGGAAAAGGTTGGTCAGTGACAATGGTTGATTTTCAGAGCAGTCCAAAGGATTTAGCAGATATTTTCTACTTATTTCAGCCCGGTGATGCATGGCTAGGTCCAGTCCTTTCCAGTGCTTAAAAAACAGTCTCTCAGATCCCATAACTGAGCATTGTGCATTCAAGTCTGATTGGTATCAGTTTGTGACACATAAAAGAACAAGCATATGGCACTGAAACTATTATAAAGGTTTTGAATAGTACTCAGAGTTCAGCTTTTTCTCAACAATATGATTTGGTTCTCTCCCAGAGTAAAGAAGGGAAATCCAGAGGAAATAACTCTTATACTGTAATTTCAGATAAGAAGGAGATCCATGGCCCCTCACAACCGAAATGTTCTGTTTGCGTTCCCAGAATTTCAGGCCTTCTTTTTCTGTGACCTAGCAGTTGTATGTCATCAAACTCCATCAGAGTTGTGCTAGATCACCTCAAGACAGGATATTTTTAGTTTACTCTGTGTTTCTTACAAGGCTTTATAGCCAAAGTTAGAGAAGGTTAGAGAAGAACGGAGGAGTTCATGTCCTAAATGTATATTCTACCATGAGAATATCCCAGTCTCTTCCAGAAGTTAAGGGTTTAAATCAAGCACAAGTAATCTGTATATTCCTTGCCTTTTCTGCTGTGCTTTCAAAGTTAGCGTCAAACAAAGCACTTAGGCAGAAGGTTCTTGAATATGAATTTGAAAAGAATACTGCTGGGATATTTCCTGGGAAGGCTCTTTGCTTTTAAATACTTCTAAAATTTATTTCTTTAGGGAAGAACACAGATGCTTAAATCTTTACAAATGCTGCTCCTCTTTCTGAGGAGCATTTAACATGAGGACAGATACTCTTTTCTTAACCCTCTCACATTTTTTTTCTCTTTTTCAATTGAATATTTTAGGGATGTGACTTCTTTCTTATTTTGGGGGCCAGGTCACCAGTGTGTTATGCATTTCTTTGGGCATACAAACAGGTGCTTTACATAAGCAGCTATTCAAGAAATGCTCAGCTGAAGAGTTGTAAGATGACATGTCAGAGAAATACTGTGTGTTCTCTGACATGTCATCTCCTCAGCTGAGGCCAGTAACTGCAATGGGTACAGTTTAGAGCTGCCAGCCTCTGACTGAACCATGATCCAGAGGAAATGCAAAAGTTACTGTCTTTCTGGCAAATATCAGCTTCATTTGAACTCCATAAGGCTCAGAGCAGAGATGAGCTTGTTGAGTGATTTAGCATAGCCTAGGAACTATTTAATTGGAATGTTATGTATTTACTTGCATACAAGTGGTGATTGAGTACTGTTTACATCTTTTTATACCAATTTGTGATATTTTATTTCATTTTTTCTTCTGCCTGCCTTTCAGGCCAGGTCAAACTATTTAGCTTATTATTCCTTATAATAGTGGTTCTTAAATTCTAATTACAATGCTTCTATGTGCTTTTCTAAGCATTACAATATAGTCTTCTGATCACACTGGGTAGGATGAGAAATAAAAATATAAGAGTAGTAATTTATTAAATGATGTATTTTTTAACTGATTAAGGTTTGGTAAACCATTAATCTCTTTTTCCCCACAGTGAAAAGCTATGTTCTCTACATCACCACGGGTGCTACCCCTGGGTCAGGAACAGATGCAGATGTATATGTCATGCTGCAAGGCCCACTGGGAGATACTGGCAGAAGAAAGCTAATCAGAAAAGGAGATGACAATTTCACTAAAGGAAAGGTATACTTATAGTTTCTGCATTATATTTTTCACTTTTAGAGCTCAGTCCAATTCATGTGGACTTAACGGCAGTAGGGCAGTCTACAAAGTCCAGTTTGCAATGCTTTGTAATTGAAAGTATCTCTATCTTATGTGGGAAATACTGATATTTATATAGCTAATGTTAACAATAAGTGCAAGTAATAAATTGATTATATCAAGTGCTTTAAGATTCAATTTTGTGAATATTGAAGGTCTTCAGTGACATGCCAGTGGTTTTCCTGCATATTTGCTTCACAATAGAGCCATAAAGAGGCTCAATTTCCTTTTAATACGTCTTTTCTTCTCATGCCATTCTTCAGACTGTGGCATCTTTCCCTGGCTTCTGCTGCCTACCCCTCAGTCTGGGTCTTGGTCTCTCTCCAGACGGTCAGACACTACCTTCCATAATTTTCTTAGGTCTACCAAGAGTGTAATTTATTCGCTGTGCAGGAGTGAGTCTTGTAGCTGGTAGACATAGACCAGTCAAAGACCAATATAGCTTCCAGAGATAAATTTCCCTGTTGCATTGTCAGCATAAAAAGAAATTAGAGGGAATTTGGGTACTCAGTGTGCTTCAGAAACATAGGTAGATTTACTGCAAAACGCATGTCTTTGACATAAAACCTAGTCCCTGTTGGGAGCTCTGGACACAGGGAGTGAAATTTTCAGCTAAAAAAAATCACAAGATATTTTAACCATAGAATAAATAAATTATCTCTGTTTACTGTGGCTCTTTATTTGAAAACAAATTTTAGGATTGAAATAATTTAATAAAGATTCTGAAACAAACATCTGCTATAGAAAATTTGGGTTGGAATAGTTAAAGTTTATAAAAAAAACACCTGTGGCTTGCAACCATTCAGAAATGCTGAATATAATGTAAAATATATTTTACATTAGACAGTGCTACCTGTGTGTGTGTGCCCTGATACCTTTCTGAAATCTCAGTGAATATTGTGACCACGATATTCTAACATATCTCCCTTTCAGAAATAACATGCAGTAAATTATTTCTTTCTGTTGATGTTGGCTGCCAAACAAATGAGAGTTTCTCCAAGGATGCAGCCTTCCAAGTAAGTGTAGACTGATAACCAAAGCAGAGGCATGATATGTGTGATTAGGAGGACCTCAGATATTAACTACCCCCAGCCTCATCAATTTAGTGGGAATTGAAAATGGGTATTGTCTTTCCGGATTTCACCTACTTGAAATACTTGTTCATAAGAAAATTTGGAGAGTTTAAATATCTTTAAGCAACTAAATACTTGCAGATAAAGGTACTCAGCTTTGATAAAGTCATATTTGTTTTCCCTAATTCTGACATTCAGATTATGGTTTACTGATAAGATGATTTAACTGAATTTTAGACCTGTGGTCCTTTTGTCCTCATAAAGTTTTACTGGATTTCTCCTTAAATCATAGTTACACAAGTGTGCAATCTGATTTCTAGACTAGCAGCTTTTAATGAAGAGGGACCAGGGATGCACATCCAGAAATGTTACCTACGAAAACAGAAGTGAACCACAAAGATTTATAACCTGGAGGGTATTTTTATAGTGTTTGCATCTATTTCACTGTGGCTTAGAATTTTTCTGTTTTACGGAGTAAGATGCAGAGTTGGCATGCAGCCATCTCTTCATTACTTATTTGACATTTTATAGGAGCAGTGTGTGAATGTAACACAGTATTCTTATATTTCTAATTTTAGATATCAGCATTTGAATATTTTAGGGTCCTAAAAAGAAATTGCTTGTAGATAAGTAATAGAGAAACACATAAAAGTCTTGATTCACTCTTTGTTCTGTGAAAATAAATTAAAGGTATCTGGTTAATTGAAAATTGTAAAATGATTCTGCAAGCAAGACTCCTGCCTTTGCAGCAACATTTTGTTCGTGACATGTTTTGGAAATCTCCCAATGTTTTCCTCCCTTTACAAGTAATCTCCGAAAAGACTCTCAAGTGTAGAATGTCTCTTTCTACACCAGCCCAATCACATATTGAGCCAAGCACCCCTGCAGTCAGAGAGTCTGCACTTGGTGGTTTAGGGGATTTGGAGTATAACAGGCAGAATTTGCATTCTGAATCTTAACAGTTGTTCTGACATTTTAAAATGTGCTTTTCCTTGCAATAATTTTCCCCTTGACTATACAGTAACAGCTAGTGAACTGGAACAGTGTTTCTGTTAGAAATCACATAAAAATATGGTGTTAGTCTCACAGAATGTCAGGGCTGCTACAAGCAACAGTTTAGCTATGCAGAAATACATAGAAATGTTTAAATATTCAGTGAACTTTGCAGTGGATTGGAGATACTCTTCTCTCATTTAACAAGTCTTTTATTTTCATGAGCTGAGTTACATGACAGTAAAAAAGTGAATTAGCTTCTTATATCTGAAAAGTTGCTTAGTGCCTTTCCAAAGTCCTTAAACCTGTGAAACCATCAGAGAACTGGTAGATAAAGTAATGTGCATGATATTATTAATTCACCAGTAAGCGCCCTATAGCTCACCCTGAGAGAGAGCAGCACTGTCACTGAGAGAGCTGAGCTTCTGGTGATCTACTCAGACAAATGGACGTGAATATTTGTGCTGCAAGAACCGTATTCTTCCAAATTGTTATGACATTGATGCCTTGTTTGATGTTCTTCTAAAAACTGTAAGGATAGACAAAGCAATCTCAGCACACTTCTTCATGCAGTTCAGTTTTCATGAAATCCTAATAGTATTTACTCATACTTCACGAGTCAGTTTAAGTCTGATAAATGTTAAGTGCTACAAACACTTTTTTTGACCAAGTATACTCAACACAGACATTCTGTGAAAAACAGGGCCCAGTTTTAGAAAATCCTTACTGCTTCTTGCACTCAACATTTTTCAGCAAATGTAAGTCTTTGTGCTTTTTTATATGGTCTTTGATAGACTTTTTGTACACTGTCATATGGCTGTAAGTTACCCACAAATTTCCTCTTTGAGAATGTGGGGTTTTTTTTAGTTCAGTTCCATCAAAGCCAGTAAACTACACTGACTATGTTATGACTGATATTTAAGTATTTTAATCTAGGTTTTATGAAAGTAACCAGTATTTTAAGTACTCCAACTTACTGAAGCACTAAAATCTCTGAGAATTTTTACTTCATTCTATTAGTATTTGAAAAGATATATCCTTTATCCTGCCCTATATTTAGACATCAACTGCTCAGGTTGGTACCATGGTAACTGCAGCACATACAAAAATTGTCAGTGAGAGGTGACTGTTAGTGTTCAGTTTCAGTACTCACAGATTAAGCATTGACAATTAAAAAAAAAAGCTTCAGGAAAAATCATTGTGCACCAGAATACACTAAGACAGGTCAGAATGTGGGACAGTGTACTAAGACCACTAGTAGGAAACCAGTATTTGCATGTAGTGTTGACATCCCATCACAACAAGAGTGCTGCTAATTTGTGAATGCAGAAAAACCTTCTCTTATGGAAAGGATGTCTGACATAATGATTAAATAATTGCAAAATGCCATTGATCCAAATGTATTAATCATAGTGGTAGGCTGTTGGCCAAGTTAATGTTGTACAGAAGTGAACACTAAATCAGTCTGGTCATCATAGAACCATAGAATTGTTTAGGTAAAAAAGACCTTTAAGATCAAATCCAACCATTAACCCAGCATTGCCTGGTTCACCACTGTGGCCCTGAGTGCCACATCTACACGGCTTCTAGGGACAATGACTCATCCACTTTCCTGGGCAGCCTGTTTCAAAGCTTGAAGCCCCTTTTGGTGAAAAAAGTTTTCCTAATATTCAATCTAAACCTCCCCTGGTGCATTTTGAGCTTGCGCAATTGCTGATTACATGGCAGAAGACACCAACACCCACCTGGCTATAGCTTGCTTTCAGGTGGTTGCAGAGAGTATCCTTTTCTCCAGGCTAAACAGCCCCAATTCCCTCAGCCACTCCTCACAGAACTTGTGTTCCAGACTCTTTAACACCTTTGTTGCCCTTCTCTGGACACACCCCAGTTCCTCAGTGTCTTTCTCACAGAGAGGGGCCCAGAACTGGACACAGGATTCGAGGTGTGGCCTCACTAGTGCTGAGTACAGGGGGATTGTCACTGCTGTGGTCCTGCTGGCCACGCTATTTCTGATACAAGCCAGAATGCCATTGGCCCGCTTGGCCACCTGGGCACACTACTGGCTCACGTTCAGCAGCTGTCGATCAGCACCCCCAGGTCTTTTCTGCCAGGTATCTTTCCAGCTGCTCTTCCCCAGTCCTGTAGTGCTGCATGGGGTTGTTTTGACCCAAGTGCAGGACGTGGCACTTGGCCTTGTTGAACCTTGCACAATTGGCCTTGGCCCATTGATCCACCCTGTCCAAATCCTTCCTGCCCTCCAGCAGAACAACACTCCCATCTGACTTGGTGTCATTGAGGACTGACTGAGGGTGCACTCAATCCCCCCATTCAGCTCATTGATAAGTGTATCAAATAGGATTGGCCCCAGTACTGACACCTGGGGAACGCTACTATTGACTGGCCACCAGCCAGATGTAACTCAATCCACCACCCCTCTCTGGGCCTGGCCATACAGACAGTCTTTTACCCGGGGAACAGTACACCTGTCCAATCCATGAACAGCTATTTTCTCCAGGAGAATGCTGTGGGAAATGGCATCAAAGTCTTTCTTAAAGTCCAGCTAAACAACACTCACAGCTTTTCCTTCATCCACTACTAAGGTTGGTCAAGCAAGACCTTCCTTTCATAAAACCGTGATGGCTGGGCATAATCCTCTGATTGTCTTGCATGTGTCATGTGATGACACTTGAGATGATCTGCTCCATGACCTTCCTTGGCAGGCCTATAGTTCCCCAGATCCTCATTACAACCCTTGTAGATGGACATTTGCTAACTTCCTGTCAACTGGGACTTTTCCAGTTAGCTGGGATTGCTGGTAAATGATGGAAAGTGGCTCAGTGTGCACTTCTGCCAGCTCCCTCAGTACCCTTGAGTAGATCGCTTCCAGCACCATGGACTAGTGTGTCTAAGTGCTGCAGCAGCTTGCTGGCCATTTCCTCTTGGATTGTGGGGGCTTCATTCTGCTGCCTGTCTCTGTCTTACAGCTCAGGGGGTTGTGTATCAGGAGAACAACTGGTCTTGCTATTAGAGACTGAGGCAAAGAAGGCAGTAAGTACCTCAGCCTTTTCCTCATCCTTTGCCCCCCCTGTTGGTGGCACTCCTGGTTGCTTGCACTCCTTCAGGGCTTCTTCTCTACATGTAGGGAGCTTGGCCACCATTGGTCCTAGCCCCATCCTGTGAGCTGCTCTAGTTTGAGCTGTGGACTCTTGGGGGCTCTCTCTGCTCCCTCTGTGGTTCCCCCATTTCGGGAAACTCCCCTGTGCACCACACTGCAATGCTCAGCTGCTGACCGTGCCAGCACCAGAGACGCTCGGCTTGGCAACTGAGTGCTAGTTTTGGTTACACCGTGTTTCAATCCATTGAGCAGAAGGACTAATCAGATGGGAACTAGGAAAATATGGGATACATTCTTAGTGAAGGTGGTGGAGGTTGCCAGAAACTGTGAGGAGAAAAGTAGAAAGAAAGAATATCATTAAAGCTTTGTGTAATCCTAGAAGACAGTGACAAATATCTGAGTAACGTGCAGTTCTCAGCGATACCTCCAGGATGGCATTTCCCAGTCTCTATTTACAGTCAGTAAGAGATTTATAAGGGGCAGAGTTAGAACATACCATTGCAATCACCTAGCTTGCCTTCACAACACTGTCCAATGAATTGGAGATATGTGAATAATTAATTTGGTTTCCTGACATTTGCAGGGAAAGAAAACATGTCAAACTTTGTTGCAAAAAAATAAAAACTGGACAAAACTAATTAAAGCTAAAATTAAATACAAGAAAGGGGTACTGTGTTCTGTCTTTGTAAAGCTCAAAAATAAATCACATAAATGACATTTCTAAGTCTGAAGTACTTGTCACTTAGTTTTACTTGCCTCTATTGTACACATTTGTCCTAACATGATGGTTTGAGCATCTGCTTCAGAAAGAGAGTGAAGTAGATGCTTCCAGGAGATGGTTACCTTCTCTCTTCATTTGGACATTTATCTTAAAATGAAATTAGTTATCCTCAGAGACTTTTTGCTGCTTTTGCAAGATTTTGCAGGGAAATTTTCTCACTATATGGACTTATTTTAGATAGACCAAGTTGGGTACATGAATTTTATGCTGTATTCATTTCAGTTTTTTAATAAACAAGATAATTTTAAAATGCAACTAACTTTATTAGCTTGATGTATCAAAAAATCTTAAAGTAGTTATGGTCAATGCAAGTCTGCATTTTTCAGGAAATAAAATATTCAATCATTTTCCTCAATGTAGCAAGAACTAAATTAACTTCAATTTAAGTTAAATAGTTTAGCCAATATCCCTAACAGAATGAATGGCTACCAATCATGAAATTTACATCCAGTTGGACAGTTGTTTCAAACCTTAAATATCCTTTTTTTTTTTTTTTTACATTTTAGAGATTCACATTATTTTCTAAATTTGTCAAACTTTAACTTCCAGGAACTGAACTGAATCACACTTTTGACTGTTAGCCTGGATAGCTCTCTTACTAAACTTTTACTGCCTTTGACAGTATTTAGGACAATTAGCAAATCAGTATGCCTTTGACGAGTTAGATTATTCTGCTTGATTCATGGAAAGAAAGGCTTTCCAGTGATTTATTAACTCATAAATCTTTTCAGAGTACTCTTCAATTTAACATCCTACTTCTTAAAGTCATAACCAGAGATTGTATTTGCATAATCTCTAAAATCTTGTTTTCTTCCAGATAACTCAAGAAAATACTAAAGAGCATAAGCTTATTAACTGGCCTCACTGTAATGAAATGTGCTTGAAAATATTCTGTTTACAGCTGCACTTGGAGACATACAAGTTAGATATTTTATTATCCCATTATTATATTAGATTATGGTGTCTTAATCAAAATATTATACAATCATATGCATTACTGAAGTTGAAGAAAAATACATCCATCCTCTTATCTTTGCCTGTTAAACCAGATCTCAAATTTGGACCTCTAGTAATCCAATAATCAGGCTGCATTAGATGGGTTTGAATCTGTCCAGAGTTATGGCTGTCTTTTGTGGGTTATTCGTTTATGTTTTGTTGTTGTTTTGTTTTGTTTTTTAATTTCTATTGTGTAATAATTTGTGTTTACAGCTTTAGATGTGGCTTATGATATTGGTCTGTGTAAGCAGTCCTTTTGTGTTTTATTAAATGCATTTCACTTAAAGTCTCATTGAAATGTCTTTCACTACTTAGTTGAATGGTCATATCTGCTGGTTATTATAAGATGCCACTATTCTTTCTTGCTCCTGCCGCTGTTCTGTGCATACAAATCCTGTTTCAAAAAGATTTTCTTCCAGTTATACTAAGCAAATTTACATAAGGTCAGTGCAGGGCAAATATTATTTGGGGTTTTTTACTGCCCGTATTCTTTCACTGATTCTTTACTAATTTTGTTGAAGATGACCAAACCATGATAAATGTAGGTTATCAGAAACCTCTAATTATTCATTCATTCTAATTTACATTACTTTTTTTCCTGTAAAGATAAAGATTTTTCAATGAATTTCTGGATGAGAATTTAACATAATACAAAAACATGCTTGCAGAAATTTGGGATTGGCTTTTTCAGATGCATGGAAACTCCTACTATTAAAGAAACATTTGTACAGAACAGCAATTATAAGATGGTGAAGGCACACTCACATGCACTGTTCATCCTTCCACTGAGGTGGGACTCAGTGTACTGAGTACTGCTACTAGTGCTTGTCATCACTGCTGCTTAGCACCCAAAATTTTCACCCCTTAAATCTGCTGGTACAGTGACATACATTTACTCTGTCCAATTAATATTGTTAATGGTTTGGACTTTCTCACTTGGTCTATCTTAATAAAATTTTTCTGGAGCTGATTGTATGGCTATGCTGGCACAACTAAAAAGGTGATAATATCCATCTAAGAGAAGGCAGTGATGTGACAAGCATTTGGGACAGGGTGGAGGAGTTCAGTTCAGCACAGCTGGTAGAGGCCATGGGACCACAGTCTGAAGGGTGATGTCTCAGTAAAATTAATTTTTCTCATTTGTCTCCTACAGGAATATTCACAGACTGTTTCTTGTTTTGTCTCAGTGTTATAAGGGCCTTTATTTTGCCTCCCAGTGTTGAAACTCCTTTGTTTTCAGTAGAGTTTCTCCAGATTAACAAGTGAGATCAAAATAGTCAGGCAGCAAATCAATAGGTTTGCTAAGCTTAATAGAAAAGGTCCTTTATCTAGACACTCTAACTCCTTTTCCAATAAAAGCCTATTAAAATGATACTAACATTAGCAGTATGGGAAATTGCTTGTGCATACAGGTTGATGAAATGAAGCATATGGTGTTTCTTGACTTGCCATTTTCAGTTCTGCTGGGAATAGTCATTTACCAACCATTAAAACTCAATACCATGCCTATAAAATGATTGGCATTTATAAAGGTAAATATTGCACAGTGACTGTTCAAATGCTTCTTCTGTTACAAGAGCTATTGCAACTGCTACGGACAGTGATGTTGCCAGCACTGACACTGAAGAGTACTGAATAAAGTCAAACTGAGTCATAGATTCAAAGGAAATGCTTAAAACATGGGGCCCTGGAAAAAAAAAAAAGAAACATTTTAAGGAAATTTGAAAAGAAATTAAGAAAAAACCCCAAACTTTAAATATTCTGAAAGGTTTGCTGGAATGATTGTTTTAAAGGAATTTTTTAGTTCTTATTTTCTTAGCCAAGAAATATGAAAGGTGCCAATTATGGTTTTGCCAGGGCAACTCTTCTGGATCACAGAGGATGTACGGTTCTCACATTGTCAGTCTCAGCTGCTTAGCCTTGGAGAGTACCATTCTTTCTCCAGGCGATATTAATTAGGAAAATTTGGTGGGCTGTACATTCACACAAATTGTTTTAATACTATTCTGAGAAAATTCAGTATAAGCTCTGCTGAATTAGATAATATGTATTATTATCAATATTTAAGGTGACTTTTCTCCATTCAAACCTAATTTTATATTAGTAACTAAAAAACAATTAACATTTTTCCCCAGGGGAAACTGATGTAGCAAAGTTTTATATTCTTTAGGTTTACTTCTCTTCTGTGTTTTCTTACTCCCTCTTTCTCTTTTTGTAGAAGAATTAACCCTTCAGCAATTTAAAGACTCCCCATTTGTAAGTCAAATAATAGATAAAGTATCATATGACATACAAGACCTGTCAACAACTTGAGTATTTCCAACAATTTATGCCTAATCTGTGGTCTCAGATGAATCAGAAAAATCATTAACTAAATTATTAATAATAATTGAATTTCTTAAAATTAGAATGAAATATATGTCATAATCTGTCTGTTTGCAGATAGGTTAAGAAGAGAAAAGTGAATTAAATTTAGCAAATAAATTATCCCTAGCAAATTGTTCTTATTATAGTTGCTACTCCTTCTCTGTTCTTTTCTGGTCTCTTGACTACAATAAAGCTTATTACACCACATAGATTTTCAAATGTACACATAAAGAGAAAATGTAATCTTGTCTGTGAAGTGAGTTTGCCCCAGTTGTCACAGTTTCTAGTCTACCTAATAGTTTCTTAACTTGCAGTTTATTAGATGTCTGAATCATTTACAAATTTGACCATGGATTTCTGAGATTTTACATGCTCTAAAATGAGTTTGTTTAAATGGCACATTGACAAATGACGAAGTAATGTGTCCAACACAAACCAAATATCAAAGTTTTCAGAAATATTTATTCAGTCAAAATATACTTATTTTCAAAGGAAAAACAATTTGGAAAATCTTTTGTGTACTAACTATATATACAAACTTGCTGTTACCTGTGGCTGCATTATCCAGGTTATACATAACCCATAGTACGTGCTGCCCTCGATTTCTTAAGTTACTGAGTTACTAAGTACTAAAAGCTTATTAGCCATCAAGTTTAATGTAAATCAAACCCAAATATCCTTCTTCTGGAGAAAGCACAAGTCTAGAAGTCAGCAGAATGTTGTCTATATTTTTTTCCTTTATTCTTAACTCTCCTTTCCAAGAGTGGATCACTGACAACAGATTTTTTTTGAGGCACTGATGATAGCGTCAGTAGTCATCCTCTGTAAAGCTCTTTTCTCTTAAAAAGAAGTTATTCTAACAAGGATCTAACAAAAGCTCCCTCATATATTTCCAATAAAATAAATCACTGTGCTTGTTTTTTCGAGTTAATTTTCTTCACAGTAGCTAGTATGAGGCTCTGTTTCGGATTTGCGCTGAACACAGGGTTGATAATACAGAGATATTCTTGTTACTGCTGAGCAGTGCTCACACAGAGCCAAGGCCTTTTCTGCTTTTCATACTGCCACACTGGTGAGGAGGCTGGGGGTGCATGGGAAACTGGAAGGAGACACAGCCGGGACAGCTGCCCCCACCTAACCAAAGGGATATTCCAGACCATATGACATCATGCTCAGTACATAAAGTGGGGGAAGGAAGGAGGAAGGGGGATGTTCAGAGTGATGCTCTTTGTCTTCCCAAGTAACCGTTACATGTGATGAGGCTCTGCTCTCATCTCTGGAGATGGCTGAACACCTGACTGCCCATGAGAAGCAGTGAATTAATTCCTTGTTTTGCTTTGCTTGTGTGTGCAGCTTTTCCTTTCCCTACTAAACTGTCTTTATCTCAGCTCACAAGTTTTCTGGCTTTTACCCTTCTGATTCTCTTCCTGATCCCACTGGTGGGGGAGTGAGCGAGCTGCATGGGGCTTGGTTACTGACTGGGCTTAAACCACAACAACCATGCATTAATATAAGCATAAGCATTTGCAAGAACAAGCAGCAATTTTAGAGATAAATTTTCACATTTTGGGAACTTAAAATATTTTATTACTAACAGAGACAAGGGTCTATATGTTTCTTACTTGAGTCTATCCATGTTTTTCATTCATCTTCTAATCCTGTGTATTTTTAATACATTTAATTTTGCAAGTGTAATAAATAATTTTATTTTATTCAAACATGATGCTATAACTTTACCAGTCCTATTAAAGCAGTGATCAAACTAATATCACAGTTAAGGTAAATTAAGAGTTCAGATTAATCATATTCAATCATTAGATTAGTCCAGTAGGTAATAAAATAAAATGGTAGTGTCAACACCAAACATTAATTTTTTGATATAACTAAGGAAAACATGAAAAGGAACCTCTTTATCTGCAGTCCTCCATCTAAAATTTCATCCCTTCCAATGTATTTGCTCTGCTGCTGGAGGACATTATCCTGAGAACCTCCATTGTAATTTTATGCTTTTGCCAGTCTAAATTCACTAAGCAGCTGATAACCTTGACTCCTTGTAAGGAAGTATAGCAATTCAAGTACTTCTGTAGTACTTTTTCCTTAAAATCATTGTCTCACTTTCCAATTTCAAATGATAACTTTGGGGTGACAGTGCAGATGTGATGATGATTAGATGATGCACTCTAGCAGTTTTTGACTAACATGACCTTTCAGTATAGAAGCCACGGAGTAATTCAAAGATGGTTTGGTGATTATTTTGAGGAGACTGTTAAAGATGTAGTTCACAAACACACATACTTTCATATTCACATGTACATACATTAATGAAAAACAAGAAAAAAATATTAAGAACAAATTTAAAAATTTTCTGTTTCTGGGTCATATAATGACCATAGGTGGTCATATAATATCTGCAATCTTGAGCTCAATATTTTAGCTTATGCTGGGTCTTATTAAGGTGCACTCTGGTCAGGCTGGTCTTTGTGACACAAAGCTTTCATCAGTTCTGCAGCTGGAAAACCTGTCCAGGAAAGAAACATAATTGTGACTGGTGGAGCAAGAGAACTGTTTCTCTCTGTTTCATCTCTGCATAAACCTTTGAATAAGGGTTGCTGCCCTCTTGCTCTGGCAGAGCAACTTCAGTGTGAATTAGACTGAGAAGACTTCTCAGCAGTCAAATGTTTTTCATCATTTTTTCATAGATCTCTGTGGGAAAAGAAGCAGTTTAGCTGTAAATTGTGGAACCACAAAGCAGGTAAATACTTCTTAAGGCAGGCATTTAGCATCTTCAAACTTGTTCTGGTGCTGTTCATCTGGTTCTGTTAGTATTTACTGAATTAACAAAAAAAAAATCCTGATTTTCTTCTCGCTTCTGTATTTCAAAATACACTGATAATTTGGTTCCATGGTTGTGTTTCCATATGACTTTTTGATTCTGAATTTTTCAGGTGGATGTTTTTCAAGTGGAAGCAGTAGATGTTGGGATGCTGCAAAGGATGGTGGTTGAAAAAGGGAAAGGTTCTGACTGGCTTCTGGAGAAGATTGTTGTGAAAGAATCAGCATCTTCAGGGACCGAAACATTGTTTATGGCTCATACATGGCTTAAAGACAGACATGATGGAAAAAGATCTGCCTCAGTAGCTCTGAATGCCACAGGTCAATACTATCTTCAAACTATCATTTGCTAAGAAGTTTGTTCCAAACTGTAATTTGCTTCTACAAACAAGTTATTGTTTAAATTATTCCAGTAGAACATTGTCATTATATAGGGAATTAGTGCGTCTGAACATGGTTGTATTTTAGTACCATTTAGTAACCATTATTTGCCAGAGGATAATTTCTGCTTTGTTATTCCAGATTTATAGTGGCATAAATGGCAACATATTTGGCCTATGTCTTTACATATTGCTGCCTCTCCAAGTCTTACTTCTACATTTGCAAAGTATTTTTTTAAGCTTCAAGTACCTCTGCCGACTACTTGCTAGGCAGAGTGAAAATGAGATAAAAAGTGGGGCAAAATATTTTTAAGCAGTGAAGAAAATATCTCTATGGTATTGAAGATGACTGTTTTACCATATTTCTGCTACACAGTTTGGACAGCTTTTGCCAGAAACAGGACATATTTTTGACTGACACCATGTGAGTAATCAGACCACAGAGGCGCAGTTTTCACCCCACTGCCTGTGACTGCACTCTTTGTCAAAACAAGAAGGGAATGTACACCCTTCCTCTCTGTGTCATGATTTCAATATAAGCATATATTTGAATACAATCTGGTGTGCAAGATAGAACCAAACCACAACATGGTCCAACCACATCAGCAGGCAATCAAAGCTCAATATGCACCTCTAAGACTGATGTAGTTCAAATGGTACTACCTCTAGGAGAAGTTAATTAACAGTATAGATGAGTCCTTAGATTAGAGAAAATATTCTAGTTCTTTTCCACCTAACTCCCAAGGCATCTCTGCTCACCGTAGCAGCATTTGGCGTTACTGTTCTTTTCCAGCACTAGTCTCTTGACAATGAATATGATTTCAATTCAATCCATTTTCTCTGCTTTATCGTCTCTAAATTTTGATCATTTGAAACCAGAAAGAAAAGGAGGAAGCTGCTATTGTGCAAAAGCAAATAATTTCAGCTTTGTTTTAGATTGTATGTTTTGACTTTTCTTTAAAAAAAAGAAAAACGAATATTTAATTTTTGTTTCTACCAGACTGCACTGATTTGAACAAAATATTCCTGTGAGTTTCTTTATACTATAATTGGCAAACCCAGTCTAGGTTATGAACTCAAAAGAAGGCTTCTCATCTTTGGTTCAGGCCTCTACCTAATGTTTATAAACAGTTTTTGTCTATACAAAATCCCACTGAAATCAATGGAGACTAATATCACTGGGAGGAACATCAGCCCCTAGAATGGACTTTAAACACATCTAATCAGTGCTACTTCTTCCAGAGCATGAATTGTACAAATGAAACAGAAATGCTTTAAAATGAAAAATACGTGAATCTCCATGTTACAGCCATTTCATAGTAAAGAGCTAGCCCTAGAGTCAGTTCATTAAATAGGATGATATGTAGGAGATGATGCTTAAGTAGAAAATCACATTGTACACTTCCTATTTAAATCTTTAATCTAAATGATATAATACTCAGTCAATTGTCTCACTAGAGATCAATACAGACATTTATTATCATATAGACACTGTTCTACAGAAAGTATTAATTTGATCTTTTTTTTTAATTAGAAATTCAGGAAAGGAGGAGCACTTCTGCCTGGCCTTTAGGAAAAGAACAAATGAATTCAGGTATAGCTTCTGTAATTACGTTGACTGTTTTATTGATCATTTTTGAAGTAATAATGGGAGAATATTTTCATCACCATATGTCATTACACTTATGAGTACTGACAGTAGTTTCCCCTTTGTAGTAGTAAGAAATGGCAATATACTTATACTTGATCAGCACCCAGGTGACATGCTAATAAAGTAATGCTCCCCATGTAGTCTAAACATCTTAGAAATTTTATATCAGATAGCTTGGTTAATATATGAAAACAGAAACATCATTTATATTTTTTCCTTTTTATTTTCTTTATTTTATTTGTTTAGAAGGCAGATGGAGGGTTTATTTAACAAAACATCAAGAAGAAACAAAACCAGAATTTGAAAAGTTGTCAGAAAATATATCCAAAATGGTTATGGTTTTTTACGGAAGCAAAGGCAAGTCAAATCCAGTTTCCATGGAAAACAGAGTGGATCATCAGACTAAGAACCAAATAACATATGATGTAAGATATGCCTATATTTAAATTTTCTTTGAGTTTCCTTTTAAAGTGAGATAATCATGTATTATTGTTTAAATATTCAAGAAAAACAGAACTGAAATTTTCAGTTGCACACCAGCTTTCATTTTTTAATTTTTTTACTTTCTTGAGTTCACAATGATCAAGCATATTCTTTTTTTTTTCCCCAAAAAAATAGTTAATAATGTATATCAATTTAAATAGCATTAACGTTACATATTCACATTTAGAAATAAGTGTGGTATGTAATTTGAATTTGATGGAATAATTACAATGAATGTCCCTAGAAGATAAGGCTAAAATATCAATGGGACTTTTAGCACCAAGGCTGATGTAAAAGGGGTCCAGGATTGTTCTGATCCCTTTAAAGCAAACTTCCTCTCTTGCTATAAATTACCTTTGCATTTATCTCTGTTTGGGTGCTAACTCATGGTTTTGTTGCTTCCTAGATACATTTACCATCTGATTTGGGAACGCTTTATAAAGTGAGACTTGGTCTCCAGAGTTTGGAAAACAGCATATCCCAGTTGTCTCTTCATCACTTTAAAATACAGAACACATCGACCCTGGATACCTTTAGTCTCACCATAAATAAAACACTTCCTCTTTCCCTTAATGGAGACAGATGGATTGAATTCCCCATACAGTGGCCATTAAAAGAAGCACTTTCTGGTAGGTATAAATCTACTTCAAAGCAGTAGACTGGTCCAGGAGGTTAACACATCCTAGTATTACAATAGAAACCTTTACCAAAACAGAAATTTTTATTGTTTTTATTTAATGATTCATAAAGGCTGGATAAGAATTTAAAATGTATGAAGGAAAGTATTAATTTCTGTACCACTCAGATTAATTTCTGTACCATAAAATGGTAAGTGCAATATTCATTTGATTGCACAGAACCATTATTATATGCTACACAGAACAGTTCATAAGAAATATCCCTTTCTTGCAATACTGTAATATTTCTATTCTCCTTTAGTCCTCAGCAGCTCATATTACTGACATTAACAATATGATTTTTATAGCTCATTTACTATTAAGAGATTTTGTTGTTTGTTTGCACATTCCAAACAAAGACTCTCAGTAAATAACGGCTCACAACTACATATAAGCTTCAGTTTTATTATCTTTATACACTCCAAATATTTATGCTTGTTAAAATAGTTCAACAATTCTTTCATACATCACCTTGGTTAAGTAAAATAAAAGAAATCTTTTCACCTAAAATCCACCATATCTCCTCATTACTGAATGCTACCATATAATGAAACAATTATCAATTAAATTATCAGACCAATTAATGATACTTAATATTCAAATAATTTGTGTCTGTGTTTTATGCAGAAACCAAATAATTCAGTTCAACTAAAGTGAATTGAAGTAGATGTTATATTAACCACACCAATACACTTTGTATTGGAACTTATGGCCCAGTTTCAGTGAGGTGTTTGAATACATCTAAATGTATGTATGCAAATAATCTCAGTAGAATTAATAGAGGTTGAGGCTTTGGTTTTTTTTCATGTTTTGGCTGCAATTGATAATGTAAATTTTGTATTTAGGCTTTAGATTTTATATTGCTTAAAGGTGTTATTTTCACTTGAAGACACACAGCGTATGGGTACAAAACAGGGCTTAATGGCTTTCATCTCCTACGCTCAAGACTGAAAAAAAAGGACCTTCAGGTTAAAGGCCATGACTGTGCCCCTTGCAAAAGCCTGAACACTGTCACATGCAGAAGTATGTAGGATACAGGTACATGCACACAGAAATGATGGGAGAAAGATCCAGCATGGGTGATAAAGGGGCAGTGAGACTGGAATCCCTATGACCTTTTTCTGACTCTGGCTCTGTCACTTTCAACCTCTTGGTTGAAAAAATAATTTCCCCATTCTTTGCCTTTTTTTTTTCTTTTTTTTTTTTTCTTCTTCTTTTTTTGTAATATTTTTATTCTTTGTAAATGCTCTGAGGCTGAGAGATAAAAAAATCACAAACAAGGAATAGGTGTTATATTACCCATGTGTTTAGGTAAAATAACAAACAAATGAAATAGCTCATCTCCGTGGCTTTTATTTGTTTCCACACATGCTTTAGAAGTCTTAAAGGAGGCTTTGTAACCACAGTGAAGAAAAAACTAGAACTGTAATTCCCCCAAATCTTTGCTGTTTATGTCCAAGATAGCTTTAAGCAGTGTCACAGCAAGTGGTACATGTGGAGTTCAAAGCGATCTTTACACACACACTTACTTGCAATTTATTGTGCAAAAGAGATACGTTTTTCTGTCAGCTTTCTAAATCTAATTTATTTTCTCCTCAGTTTTCTTTTTCTCAGCTAAAAACAAAACCAATATTGTGTTAATTGGAATGGAAAGCAGTTGATCATAATCATCATAACCAGAAGCCATGTGCTGTTAAAGTTCAGATAAAGCTCTGTCATTCATAGAGTGACTTAATATTTCATCTCTTAGTTATATTTTCTTTTTGCTTCTTCCTTTTTTTTTCGTATTTGGGATTGTGATGAAGCATAGGCTAATGGCTAATTGAAACCATCAAAACACAGTTGATAAAATACAGTACAGACCCTCAAGATCTGGCTGTGAACACATGTGCCTTTGGGTGTATTAATGGGCAGAGGCCTCCAGCTGAATATATACATAAATAGTTTCTCTTCACTGTACCTCCCTTTGAGATGCTAACACCTCAGGAATCCCCAGGGATGACATGCTGCTCTCTTTCTCCTCTCACATACAGGGCTGTACAGAAGGTGAATTTTGCAAATCTGTAGTTTTTAAGGCAAAACAATTAAATATTGAAAAGGTGAAATAAAAATGCGTTATGCTACTTTCAAATAGATTATTTCCACAAAGTTAAAAAAGAACTGTAATTCACACTGAGATTATGAAATAATTTGAATTTTAAAAAATTAACGGAGTTGTAGCATTCATATATGTTACCCTTATTGTATGTAACTTCTTTTCAGAGATTTCTTTCATCTTTCCTCTCTCCAATCTATTCAGTACACTACAGAGACAAAAGCTTGGTTGCCTATGTTTATGCTATGATAATCTGATCGCACTACCTGAAGGAAGACCACTGTTGAAGCATTTTAGCTCTCTGCCCTTGCCTACATTAGTCTTCCTCAATTGCCCAATTGTACAATGAGTTCTGCCAGTTCTATCCACTGTATGATCTGATACAAAGTTCATGCAATGCAACTTCTACTTGACTACAGTGTATCAGGGCCATGATAAGTCAACAGATCTTACTTGCCTTGGCCAAAGTCACCTGGAACCTCCAGCCATAACGGGCATAGGATGTCCACTTCAGATCATGTTTGAGCTACTTCAGATGTGCATCTTACTCTATTCCTCTCTATGTCCCAGTCTTCTGCACAGTCCTTGGACGTATGTTGTAGCCTTATTTTCAGCCCTTCTCTGGCCCTTTCACCTGCTGCTCCCAGCTTCATCACCAGGACGGATTCCAGGTCATTTTCATTGTTTGCTGCATATGGGACTGTTGACAGCTCTGCTTGCCACATGAAGATGTTGCAGAACTGTTACCTAGTCAAGATCTCTTTTTGCTTGATATTGCAGTGGTTACATATCATCTAACAGTATTTTCTGGAAATATTTTGAGTGAGAGAAATTTAGTGCACGTGACTGCATGTATATATGGTAGTCGTGGCGACACAGGGGACAGATCTCTTCTCCAGCCATTGCAGAATGTCCAGCATGGAGAGGAAAATGAGGTACACTGCCTTAAAGTACTTTAAAACTTACCCTTTAATCCACTCTTGTACTTCCTATATATTATTTTCAAATTTTCCTATACAGTTAAGTAATATAGTTTGAGATTGCAATACTGAATACTTTTATTTTAGTCATTTTTAGTTACTGTGGATGCTGTGGATTTGGGAGAACTGGACAAAATTGTTCTTTTGATCAGCAGCAAAACAGGTAAAGTACTTTTTATTTTCTAAAGTCAGTGATGTGAATCACACAGCTAGCATCCTGTTAAAGTCAATGAAATCACTGCCAGAGTTAAATACTAATTAATTTCCTTTGGCTACTTCTAGAAAAGGTAATATTTTATAAAGTAAAATCCTACCTTTTGATATATTAAAATCCTTGGATCTAAAATCTATATCATTATTGCATCCAGAAAGTAAACTATTCCATTGCATAAAAGAAAGAAGAACATAAAATTAGGATGAATAATTATATTCTGCAATTAATACATCATCTATTAATAAGTGATCTAGGAGAATAATTATAACTCAAGTAAGAAATTGGTATTGTTTAATATTCCTTCCCTGATTCAATTATTTTCACTATTTTTTCCAGCTGTTCTCTTTTCTCTCTGTAGCATTTGTAAGGGAATTTTACCTCTATTTGTTGGTCAGCAAGTTCTGCCACTGAACTTCCTTAAAGTCGTCATGACTTTAACATCTCTTTGCCTCATCTATAGAATGGTTATCATGCTATGAGGGAATATTTAAAAAAATAATTAAATTTTTTTTTTAAGTCTGTTAATGAAATTTGCTATATAATTGCAAATCATTACTTACTATGTATTACAGTTGATCATTTTCAGACAGTTTTCTAGGAAAACAGGGGTTCTATGTCTGCACTTTATCTGTCTTTTTTTTTTTTTGTTTGCCTATCTGTAGACTCTTCATTAAAGCCTTTTAGACTCATCACCCAATTTCAACCAAATACGTAAGATTTGGGCAGTAAGCGTGTGCATACTCATTGGCTGGTCAACACTGCTGTACCACAGCACAGGCTGCCTTGTTTGTTAGGGGCTTCCAAGGGGCTACAGTGTGGAGCTGCAGTTACTACAGAGGGGAAGGGAAGGAGAGGGAGAGTCCTGCTATGGTGTTGTGGGGAGCAAGGCATAAAGCTCTCTGCTTTTGTTCCCCATAGCTTCAGTTAACTATGGCCATCTGTCTGACTGACAGTCATTGAATATGCCAATTGTGTGTTGCCAAAGGGCATCACAGAGAGCATGACAGGCAAGACTTTTCCATTCAGGTTTGAAAACACAGTTCACAAAGGAGGGACATTGGGCTTATTGCCTCTGTGTCTTATGAAGAGAGGATTGGTTAGATGTATAATAGATTTCTTCCAGAGGAGTTATTTAGATGATAAAACATTTCAGATGAGTAAGGGTGTCTCTATTGTAATTAGACTTGTTTGTACTGAGACTAGTTTGGACCAAGATTTGAATCAAAAATCCTGAAAACCAAAAAAGCTCTTTAGTGTTTAAGGTCACAGAATCATGGAATCACAGAATATGCTGAGTTGGAAGGGACCCACAGGATTATAGAGTCCATCTTTTATCCCTGCACGGTCCAACTCTCATCCCCAAGAGTCACACCATGTGCCTGAGACTATCATCCAAATGCTTCTTAACTCTGTCAGCCTTGGTGCTGTGACCACTTCCCTGGGGAGTCTGTTCCAGTGCCCAACCACTCACTAGATGAAGAACTTTTTTCTAATATCCAACCTAAACCCCCCCAACACAACTTCAGGCCATTCCCTTACATTCTGTCACTGGTCACAACAGAGAAGAGATCAGTGCCTGCCCCTGCTCTTCCACTCATGAGGAAGTTGTAGACTGCCATGAGGTGTCTCCTCAGTCTCCTCTTCTCCAGTCTGAACAGACCAAGTGACCTCAGCTGCTCCTCATACAGCTTCCCCTCAAGGCCCTTCACCATCTTCATTGCCCTCCTTTGGACACTCTCTGACAGCTTAATATCTTTCTTATATTGTGGTGCCCAAAACTGCACACAGTATTCAAGGTGAGGCTGCCCCAGTGCAGAACGGAGCACAACAATCACCTCCCTCGACCAGCTGGCGATGCTTTGCCTGATGCACTCAAGGACACGATTGACCCTCCTGGCTGCCAGGGCACTGCTGACTCATATTCAACTTGCCGTCGACCCGGACCGCCAGGTCCCTTTCCACAGTGCTACTTTCCACCATCTCATTCCCCAGTCTGTATGAACATCCAGGGTTGCTCCATCCGAGGTGCAGAATCTGGGACTTTCCCTTGTTGAACTTCATAGGGTTGGTGATTGCCTAGTCCTCTAATTTTTCGAGGTCTCTCTGTGGGGCCTCCCTGTCTTCAAGCAAGTCAGGTGTATCCTGCAGGACTGGTCAGCCCAGGCAGAGTATTGCTCTAATATATTTATACTTTCATTCAGTATCTGAGCAGGTTTTTAAGATCAGGTTGTTCAAGATCCCTTCCTGAAGCTTCTGACTCACTCCCTGCACTATCTTGGCAGGTTGTAAGTGTAACACAATGTCCTGGATTCCTGCACAGGAGTCTTATTATATCCTATTGACTACTTGAAACAGTAGTAGAAGACATTGGAATGCAGTTTGTTGGGCTGAAGCGACAAATAATAGAAGAGAAGGGAAAATGAGTAGTCTTCATGACTAACTAGTGGCAAGAGATTCAGGCCATGTAGCTGAAGTGAAACCCCCAGCAGAAAATTCAAAAGGTAGTGTAAGTCAGAGTGCAATCTTTCTCAAACAGCAGAGGGATACAGTGAGTTGCTGAACTTTCTTCATACCTGCCACCTAAATTCTTTGTGCTGCGTGTGGAATAGAGCTCCAGCCCTTTTGTCAACCATTTGCTGAGGATGAAACACCAGATGTGTATTTCTGTTCTTCTTTCTCAGATGTGCCTGCCTCAGTCATGCTGAATCTCTTCTGCTTGCCTGTCCAAGGATGGTGAAGACAACACTCCTTTGCTTGACTAATTAAGACAAAGGAAATGCTTACTCCTAAATTTCTAAGTTGAGGTTTACAAATAGGAACAAAATAAAGAATCTTGTAGTGATTCCAACATTTTTAACTCAATTGTTGGCATTCATAAATTAATTAATAAATGATGTTTAAATATATTAGGAATGACACCATTATACCAACAATAGAGTCTACCTAATTTCTTGACATGCAATGCAACATTTTTACCTAACTTTATTTCCTTCTTTGTAGACTGCAAACTGAACATTAAAAAATTGGAAGTGAAAGAAGCTACAAAGGAGCATCCTATCTATGTATTTGAAATGAATGGGTAAGTATATTATGTAAAGCTAGCAATGTTTTCTTAAAATGTAATAGCTGAAAACACTGAGCAGACACTGAATCAAAGTAAGGATCAGAGCAGTTCTGTAAATAGATATTTGAAAAATAAATCCATCTTTAACTGTTCCACATAAGTTCATAGGATTTTTTTGATTTAACATATGATTTACTTACCACAAAATCATATGTGGTTTTGTTTTTCAGAGAATTTTCTGTGGGTGCAAATAAGCCTGAAATACAGAGAGATATCCCAAGATCTTTTGTTATTAGAGGAGATAAACAAAAAAATGACATTGATAACAACTTAAATAAAGAAGAAAGTCAAGCAAGAAATGTGACAGAGTATACTATTAAAGTGTACACAGGTGACAAAAGGGGAGCAGGGACTGATGCCAATGTGCATATTATTTTATTTGGGAATGAGGACAAATCTGAGGTATTTCAACTCTCTCAGTCACTAGAGCATCAAAACCCCTTTGAAAGAGGAAAGGTGAGTACACAGATTTTACAAGTTGTGTCCGTTTCTGTACTGGAAAAGCAAATTTTAAATCTCTGCAAGTTTTTTAGAGAACTTTAGGTATTTATTCTATTTTCCACGTCATTAGATGAGATTTTTTCTCAGCTATCTCTGTTTCACCTTTTCACCAGAGTAACCAAGGGACATTTTACTTCTGCTGTCTCTGTTGCTCTTCTGTCTCTTAGTCCCAAATACATCTTCATATTACATCCACTTATCTGCCCAGTTATTAATTTCCTTGTTCTGAAATGCACAACATGCATTGCCTGTGCATGTGCATATATGTGCAATATCCCATGCTGTTGCACAAACTTTGAATATTGTGCATGAGGATACATCAGTTTCTTACATCCCATCATTTTACTTTGCCATAGAAACTGATGCTGTGAGCCTCACTGAATGTAAAAGCCTATAACCAGATAAAGTGGAACCATACACATCAACCTGTTTCTGATATCCATCTTGCTTTAGGCTGTTATTGAGAGACCCAATAATTCAGATACAGATATTTGCATAATAATGCAGACTCTCTGCATTATGTCCTAGTACCTTAGCTGACTGTTCTCCTATTTTAATAAGCATATTACTCCGACAAAGCAATTGCTCCATTTAGTCACCACCTGTGCAACAGAGTACAATGATGGTTACCCTTAAGTAACAAGAAATATATATATATTTTCCATATCTTTCTCCTGTGGATTTATTGAAAGGTAATGACTGAATAATTAGAACTCAAGTGAAAATATCTTCCTTAAGAGATGTACCTCATTTTCTTCAGTATTACTAAACATCTTTTTACCTGCAGTTGGTCCAAGTTTCTTCAGCCAGGATATCTGTGACTATCTTCTAAAAGATCTTTACCCATGAATTGTCTTCCATACTGAGGAGGTTAATAAATCTGGTTAACTACAGGCACAAGGAGCAACTAAAAAAAGTGTCTTGAGCAGTATTTCCTTTTGCCTACTACTGCACAGGAGGTGTCACTACTTTTTGAAAAAGAAGAGTAGATACATAGAAATCCTGTTAGCAATCCAGCTAAGCCAATGGGTAGCCAGTGGTGTCAAATGCCTTATGAAAAAAGAATCTCATTTTAAAAAAATCTGCAATATGAAACAAGGTAATATTTTAAAGTAGATACTATTAGAGAGACATAATGGTACGTGTAGCAAAAGCCTTTCTCTCTAATATTCTTGAATGTTTATTTATATATTATATACTAAATAACATTTTAGAAGACCATATCAGTTGAGTATTCATGAGACCAAAAAATGTTTTTCTGGTAGACAAAAGTCAGGAAAGAGGTGGAGATTGTCCTACTATAAATTGAAAAGTGAATTTTTTCTGTTTAAACTGAGACCTAGTAGGACAGGATCTATACCACCATCTTCAGTATGGAAAATAAATCATCTGTGACTCATCTATTTTGAATTGGTATTATTATATTTGAATTAATCTCAGAACTGACCTAAATAAATTTGTAAGTTTCCAAACATTGGTATAGGTATAATATTTTTAATAACTGTATTTTAATATTAAAGGTCGATACATTCAAGATTAAGACAAAAAGATTAGGCAGCCTGTATTCAATTGAAATTGGTCACGATGGGAAAGGATTCGGTGAGTATACTGCCTGTGTTCAGTAGCCTTGTAAAAATCTTCTGCCTAAAGATCTGCCTGACATTTGGAAAGGTGTTTGAAGTCATACTATGCTACAGCTAGCTAATACAAATCTGTGTACAAATGAGGTCAGATTCACTGCGCCTGCTTTCACCCCCTCTGTCTATCACATTTCCCTTGACTTTAATTTGAATTTTTTTTTCTAATAGAGATCAAGTTAACATAAACCTCAGATGGTTTTATCCTTCAAACATTGCTCAGCCAAAACCCTTATTAGATGTCTTACATAAGATAGGATTGAATTTTCAAACTGCAGGCTAAACTTTCCATGATTTGAGCAAGTTTTGCACTCTGGTCAAAGCATGCTGTAGCTCCCTCTCACACACATAGGGCTTTTCTTCTTGTGGAAGTGTGAGGAGAACATTAGTGTGCACCAGGTCTTGCCCTGATGTTAGGTGAGGATGTGGCTATAGTACGTAACCACACATGACGACGTAAAATGTTTCTATGTACAGTGTGTTACAGGTAACCTCTAAAACCTGAATTTTACATAAAAATTAAGTGGGTGACTACAGCATATAATCTTTTGAGCTTAAATTTAATTGTGCTAAAAAACCCTAGGAATATACAGATATCAGATATATACAAATATATAGAGACATACAAATACATAAACTAAATTTGCAGGCAATGTATAACTTGAGTCAAAAAGGTCTGATTGTATTGAGATACTCTAGTCAGGTGAAATTTGCTTAACCCATCTCAAAGAAATAGAGTTTTAGGTTTAATAAAATCTGATTAATCTAAGCTCATGATGCACTATATAGTGGCAAGGGTTTATCATTTCTAGGATGAACCAAGCAAAATTCTGCAAATAGCAGTTCTTATTTGGAAAAAGTTGAACAGGTTTGGTGTTTTTTTCCAAAGTACCAGTCACATTGTATACGTCATGTTGTTGAAAATTCAAACAGAAAAATTACCAAACCTCTTGAAATACCTGTAATAAATAAGATCCTTTTCCTGACTTTCATCCTGCTGTGCATGTACACAATTCAGTTTAGGACTGATTCCCAGTGTGGAAATGAAACTCTACACCGGCAGACTTCTGGCACTTTGAGAGTTGCACAGAGGTCTGTAGGGGAAATAAAAGGTTGAATTTTCATTTCCTGGATCCCGAACTATCAACAAAATTATTATCTTTTCTCTCTGTGCCCTGATCAACATCACAATACTGCCTTCCTAGCACAGCTGGTGTGTGTCAATTCATCTTACAGACTACCTTCCTCTAAATTTTTCTCTGAAATTATCTCCAAGTGTCTCTTGTCACATCAGCTGTTACCTTCACAAGCTTCCTCAAATGTAACAGCTCTTTGAAATGTTTCATCTGTTTCCTAGATGCCTCTGGATTTCTCCATACCTGGATATTTCAGAGGTGTCTGTTGGAGTTTTGTCAATAAAGGAGGAAGCATTAGATTTTGATCTTTTCAAGAGCACAAACAAACCTTTATATTCTCTTGTAAAATGCTGTGTAAATTTGAGAGACTGTAAATTTTTATTGCTGATAATCCTGACTATGAATTAGAGATTTCATGAAAGGTCATATATTCCAAGTAGAGTTTATGATATATTAAACCATTCACAAGATTTCATTAAAGGAGTTCCAAAAGTACTTCACAATATCAATAAATGAATCTTGTGAATTGAAGATGGAAAACCTAGACACATTCATGGCCTAGTTATACCAACTATTTTTTTGAAAATGCCAAAGAAAAATGAGAAAAGTTGCAATGCATTTACATTTTGTTCAAATTGAAACAATTTACAAATATTTTCACATTACATTTTTAGTCTACTTACAAATAAAATATTTTTACTGGTTTTAGCCTATTTAGAACTTTGTCCAAATATTTGAAAACCAATATAATTTGATAGAATATAGTTCTTTATCTGTAGGACATGCAAAGAATGCTAAAAGGTAGTCAGCTAATAGCAATATAGTCCTAATTAGTTTTAAAATATTGTCATTAATATTTGCCTTGGCAAACACAACTAAAGATATCAGCAAAAACATTGTATACATATATATACATATAAAAGTTTTGGTTTTAAAATCTTAATATTTTAATATTTCATGAAATAAAATTCTATATCACAAGAATGAAGATATTTTTCACACAGCAAAATAGGAGATTATAGTATAATATTTAATACATTCTTAAAGCTGAAACAGATGTGAGTGTTGGCCTAAATGGGGATGCTATTCTGAATCACGGTACTGGAGAGATAGAATTATAAGGAGCATTCAGATTCACCACTTGGTTTATATACATATCAATATATTAATTAGAAGGGAGTAGTAGAATGCCCACCAGGGGTCCATGTGGAGTACATTTCCAAGTACGAAAAAGGACAAATTGGGTTTTCAAGAACGTATTCAATATTACCATGCACTCTGTTTCATTTGTCTTGTTGCCTGTTCTGTTCAATATGGAAAAATAAGTTGTAACAAAAATTTTCCATTACATTTTCTGTCAAAAACATCATAGACCTTCCCTATAAAACTGAGAGAAGCTGGTAGTAATTTGAATTATCTACATTTCAGTTTTATTATTGATGTTGAATACACTTGGAAGTATTGAACCACATGGGGTTTGGAAATGAAATTAGAAACACTTCTTATACTCCAATTGTGTTTTGGTTTTATTAAATTTTCTCCTTTTTTTTTTTTCCTTCTACAGCAAGTGACTGGTTTCTGGAAAAAGTGGAAATCACAGAAGCATCTAGAAATTCAGTGTATTGCTTCTACTGTAACAGGTCAGCAGATCAGTTCATCATCACTCTGTACAAACCGTTTTCTTCTCCATAAGAATTAGTAGTAGTCTTTTTAGTCTCTCAGTTGGTTCTCTTCTGGTTTTCTAAAACAGTAAGAACTTTTTTATACCATGCTGTGTTGCTATCAGTCCATTGCCAAAGACTTTTGAACCATTTGGCCAATTTCAAACTAATTTGTCAGAAGAATTGTTAGAAGAAAACACTATATTTTTCCAAGAAATTAAAACTGAATGACTGCAGAAGGGAGAGAGACAATTTAGTGCCTTTGCCAAGAGAAGGTATTTGTATGTATTTTCAAAGGTAGAAGGTGTCTGGCAAACCATTATACAAGTATTAATGCATATGTGGCTCTGACAAACATATCATGGATAAGCAAACAGGCATGGGAGGGAAACAGAAAGGAGGATGTTAGGATATGGCAGTATAGATAAAAAACTGGAGAAAAAGGAGTGTATCTTATTGATAAAAAAGGCAACATTAAAACATTAGAATCATTCTGTTTCTATGTTTGCTTACTATGGGTCCAAAATATATTCAGCAAATAAGATAAAACCAAAAGAAAGCTTTATATGATGTGATGTAGGAGGATGATGATCTAAATTTCTAAATTTATTTGGATTCTGGAGTACTGGTGTAAAGGACTTCTAGTGTGCAAAAAGTAGATGCACTTTAGTCTGCATCAAACTGAAACAGTACAGTTTCAAAAGTTGGAAATTAAATTGAAGGGTATATTTGGAGTGACTGCTCACTACAGTGTACAGTTCACAGCTTGAAGAATTTCAGAATAAGCATCTGAAGCAAACATGTTCATGTCTTCCTAAGAGGAAATCAGCTTTTTAATGCACCTGGAGAACACATAAGTGTGAAAATTTACAAGTTCCCTGTATCTAGAGAGAGGAATGTTACCTGGTGGTCTGAAAACAGAAATGGCAGCCAAGAATATTTAATTTATCCTTTCCCTAAATATGTCTCTAAACTTAACAGTTGACGGAAGCCAAATCCCAACCCTGAACCCAAAA
The DNA here is from genome assembly GCF_001604755.1 of Lepidothrix coronata. Classification (NCBI taxonomy): domain Eukaryota; kingdom Metazoa; phylum Chordata; class Aves; order Passeriformes; family Pipridae; genus Lepidothrix; species Lepidothrix coronata. The sequence goes on along the minus strand of NW_016690186.1, from coordinate 525,897 downwards.
AAGTCCCTTTTTTGGTTTTTGGATAGTCAGTTGTATTCTACAGTCTAAGTCACGAGAATGTGAGGCTGTTAATGACCCTAACAACGTTAAACTTCTTTCGACAACATTAAACTTCACTTAACTTTCTCCAAACACATGCTCAGATACTATCTAGTCTTCCAAATACCTAAATTTAAGTTAGTGGACAGGACAAAAATCCTTAAACCAGAATATCACTCCTTTGTGAAACACAATCCATAACGGAATTTCAGTTGATGCCACTCCATCTCTTTTGCTTGTAAGAGTTTTCAGATCACACCAGTCAGAGGAAGATTCTTGAAAAAGATAGCTTGCAACAAACATTTTTTTTTCCAGAGATTTTTTTTTCAATTTTATTTAAAGTATTGTAGTAAAACGACAAAGGTATGTAAGAGACCCATTTGGCATAAGAACTCGAATCACATCATTGATGTGGGGGAGCGACTGGCACAGATTGATTCTACATGCTGCTGACTAGGACATTTAACAGGGGCCTTGGTGGGTTAGAGATGTATGCTTACTTTGGTGTATACCAACTCACCCAAAATGGAAGTATTTTAGCAGAAGAGATTAGGAGGTTAACCCCAGAGTACTCAGTGACCCAGAGGCTCTGGGGCACCCCTAAAATACAGGAAATTGTAAGTTCATGTTCCTCTTCCAGCTGAGACATGGAGCTCCTCATCAAGCTTACCATGTAAATGGGGAATGGTTCATTCTCTCATCAAAAGACTCGTCTGGTACAAACGATGTCTCTAAAAGATATTCATCACTGAAAAACCCAAATCCTTTGTTAACCCATCTAAATGCCTGTTGTCTACCTTACACATCACACCTTTCCTAGGCTCTGTGACATCTATATGCAATTTTAGCTGCCAAGATTAGTTGTGTTTCAACCTGGAAGTGTTTAGCTTCCGCCATATCTCCCAGATGTTGAAAGGTGCAATAGATGCTATACTAATGTCTAGGAATCCCTCCCATACTACCTCCTTACCACATGAGGTAGACTGTTATAAACCTTCCAAAAGCGTTAGAAGCTTTTTAACTCTCTTTGGATACTAATTCCACTGTATCCATGGTTCCTGTTAACACCAGTCTACCTGAGTTTTGGACTCAGGCTTATTTCCCATATAATCAACAGTAAAACCTCCATAGGCTCTTACAGAGCAAGGATTGAGCCCACTATGCAACTCAGTATTTTGTGAACCAACAAAGAGACACGAGAAATAAACAGTCACGGGAATGGAATACCAGAACAATAATCTGCTATCACAGAACAGGTTTCCTTACTCTGAATTATCCTGATTTTATGTCACTCTTTGTGGTGAACTACAGGTTACCCATATGACCAAGAAATAAAATGAATGTATATTTCATAAATATACCCATAAAGTTAATTACACTTTTAAATTACATATATTGGGATACTAAAACAAAAATTAAAAAAAAAAATCACTATTTTTTTTCAGGTTGGTTTCTGCTTCTGTATAAACCAATGTAAAAGCTCTCCTAGAAGATCAAAGGTGCAGAAACAGGCTCTCATGAGTTGTCTGTTTATTAAGTTTTACATGTGTTGTGTTTATGACAGGTTTTATGTTTTTTCCTTAAGGTGGCTTTCTGAAGATGAAAGTGATGGCCTCACCACAGTGCAACTTTATCCATAGCAGCTTGATTTCTGATTCTTTCTGAGTGTGTTGCTTCTCCAAATTCAAGCTGATTTGATTTGATTGTATTTTATAATTCTGAAGGTATTGTAATTTTTGTGCAGAAATGTCAAAACAATGAGTTAAAAACATCACAGTAAATTAAATGTGTCTAATGTGAACACAGAAGTGTGATCCTATTAGAAATGCTCGAAAACTTTGCATGACCGAAATTTCGATATCAGAAATTTAAATATGTAACATGGTTTGTGGACTTGATCTGAGCAATCATAATGGTAGACATATGTAGTAACACACTCAAATATTTTTGTTCCAGCAATAATTTGTGGGTAAGCTAAGTTTAGCTCTTGTATCAAATCTGTCAGTATTTACTAATTTGATGAATCTTTATCAATTTTAACATTTATTAAAATTTAGATTTTCTTAAACCATTTTCCAAACAAGTTGCACAATGTTTCAGCCTTACCATGCATCGCTGCTCTTTTCTATAGGACCATAACAGAGAGTAATAAAGACCTTGTTATTCAGGAGTTCACCCTGTGTTGGTAAGCCTCTCTCTGACATTGACTGTAAAATCTTGTAGCTGAGACAGAAACTCAGCTGTGAATCTTTAGATCCAAAGTGTCTTAAGAGAGGCTGTTATCAGGAACACTGCAATAGCTTACTGGGAGGCTTAGGCATCTCCCTGCTCAGCACAATGACTTTTGCAGTGCCTGTCCTTAGCTGTCTAACTGGCTTTCCAGTGCAATATGTGTGAATGCCTTCCCTTCAAAGAAAAAAAAAAAAAGAAAGAAATCGAACAATTATTTTTGCAAATGCACAATAAATAGTAATATATTTAGCTACAGATGCACAAATTAATGTTTGTTTTGGTAGGCTTTGATATTGTCAGAATTGACTCAGGAAGAGTTTAGGATCTAGGCAAGTCTGAACTGAAATAATGACTTGCACATCACCAGAAGTTTCATGTGTGTGATCAAAATACAAATATTGTATATGAGCTACATAGGTCATCCCTCCGTTAATCAAAGGCTTCACCTTTTGTACATCCAAAACCTAAAATCTTTATGAAGATTTGAAATTTAGACCTGTTTCACCCTCAAGATGCCATCATGTTCTGTATCAGCTATGTGCTTTCTATAATCACAAGAATTAAATGAGTTTCTAATCTGTGTTGATGAAACATTGTCTGGCTGTCTTTTTAATATATTTAATGTTTATTCACTCACATTATTCTGTGAAATGAGGATGCTTGAAATCTCTATGTGTGTGGAGATCTCAGTTGTTACTTTGACACAAAAAAAGAAGTGCATATAATTGGTCTTGGTAGGTAATATCATTTTTATCTACCTTTATCTATCTATGTCATCAAAAGGTATAAGGTGTGGATGTGGTAAGTGTGAGCAATGGAACAGATTCAATTTCTTCTAGAAGTGCTTTTTCTTTCTCCCTCTGCTACCATGCTCTCTGGAATGGACTTGAAATTGTATCCCCAGAGTGCACAGTTCACTTACTTAGTATCAGTATTCATTACACTGAATCACTTCATTGTGATCTATTATGTGATTTGTTTCATTATTATGTCTTTCATTAATAGTTTGTAATACTAGCTCTCTTTGATGTCATTTCTGATTTATCAAGTGTAAATGGTGCCTTCCTAATCTGTTTTTCCTTACTAAGAGTGAGTATCCTTCTTCTGCAGCTGCCTTCCATATTTGAAAATTATTTTCTCTACCTGTAGGGTGCCCAAATCAGGTTTTTGATTCCCTTCCCTTGATCCAGAGCCATGTAAACACCTCTCTAAGCCTTCCCCTAACAGGGCCGCCATAGCAGAGGGCTTCATCTCAAGAGCATCATGGGTGCTTGCAGGCGATTTCACTTTGGTAAGAAAACCTGAAATACCATATAACCTCCTGTTCAAGTCTTCCTTGGAAGACATGCCAGTTAGCATATTTAGCTTGTGACCAGTGCCAAACCCCAAATGTGTTTCTTCCACATGGTATACAGTGATGTCTGCTGTGTTTGGCACAGAAGTCACTTAGTATCTCTCACTTGTCAGTGGGATGATTTTTGGAAAAATTGCAGGCCAAAGACAGGGACATTACAGACTTGCCTCCTCGTGTGCACTCTGCTGTTCCTACACAGCAAGGGTGCTGCCCTGTCTTTTTCCTCCCAGCACCCTGCTCTGCCTATGGAAAACCTGGGCATATATTGACACCACTGATGCCTCTGTGGGGAACGGAGATGTCGCATGGAAAAGAGTCTGCCTGGGTAAACAAGAAACCCATGAATCTGGCACACAAAGAAGTCTTGGAAGGAGCAGAGAGAGAACTCAATCAGTTGGAGAAGGTAAAGTTGTAGTGGAGAGAAGGGTTTGTCTTCAACTGCCTCTCCCTGCTGCAACCTGTCCTTGAAGATCTGTGCAATAGGGCAGTGGCTAGAGGATTCTGCTGCTATTGTTGTTACTATCATTATTGTCATTATTATTAATTTAATTTTGCACTGCAGAGAAAACCTGGAGCTGGGTACTAAAATATATACCCTGAAGATCATAATATAGACTCTTAGACAAAAGAGAGTCTGAAAATGGCCATTAAAGGTCCGGTATTGGTTAACTGTATCTTTTTTCTTCATCCACTTCTCCTGGTGTGCTGTTATATATATTATTAGGTTGACCTAGGTGACACATTTTTGCCCATTTAAGCCCTTGAGCGTCTTAGTTTCTTTTGCTGATGATGTTAAGGACTTGAAAAAAATATAACAATGCTCTGACTGGCTCATTGGACCATTTAATATTCTCCCACCAACTCCAAGTACTGCCTTGCTGAAACTCGTCATACATAAGAAAGAATTCCTTCCTTTTAAGTACATACAACCAGTTATATTGCATCTACCCACCCTGTAGTTTGTCAGTTGTGGAAATGGCATGAGAATAAGAAAAAAGGAAGTACCAAGTTCCCTTTTGAGTTTCTTTAGATGTCTTGGATAGATAACAACTAGTCTTCCATTGTTAGTATTTATAAATGTCTTTGCAAATATAAACCACCTCTGCTGACATATCAGTTTGAAATGTTCTTTTGCACTTCTCCACAAAGAAAGGCAGTAGACTGGAAAAGTCCATAAAATCCTCCGTACTGAACAGTGCAAAGCAGTGTTGTAACTTCTGTGCTAGCTGAATCTTCGTCTTACAATCATTTTGCTCGACTTGAATTCATTTTGAACAGATGAATCAAAAATGGGAAAGATAATGGGGATTTTAATTTTCTTCTTCAAACTTTTGAAAATTCTTAATTACATTTTACAGTGTGAGAGGGCATGTTAATATCCCCTTAGGCATTCCATAAATGCTTTTCCCATTTATCATAAAAAGTAATATGCTTGCTTGTTGGTTGGTTTCTGCATGCACAATGACAGTGAAAGGGTTGTCAGCATTGTACAAAGTTTGCTTCCTCGATGTTTTACTATATGGCTATGTCTTCTTCTATCATTCCATATATATTTAGGTCTATCTTTGATTATATATTTAAATACATACTGTGAAGTGACTTGAAAGGTGACTGGAATCCATTTCTAAACAACAAATGTAAATTTAAGAAATCCTGAGTTCAATCTCTCAAAAATTCTAAGAAATAATTTCTTCTTTCATAAGTAATATTTAAATCCAGATGCTGTCATCAAAGCATGGCTATTCTCTGTCTGCTTAAACCTGGAATCAATCAGGTCTATCTGTCTATCCATCTATCTATCTATCTATCTATCTATCTATCTATCTATCTATCTATCTATCTATCTATCTATCCATCTATCTATCAATCTAGAGCATACAGTTGAATGTATTTACATGTTTCTAATCTTCAGACATTCTGGAAATATAATAAAAGAAACTACAGCCCCAATTCACCATGAAGCTTAAGTATGTTTTAAAAAAATATAGTATTCTAATATTAATTTTCTAAACAGCATACCAATTTACCAATGTATTTCTGATAATTTACCAATGTATTTCTGATTTGTGCTTATATTAATTTGCTGAAATATAGGCTTCATTGAAAGGAAATGCATCCTTCCTTTGCAATGGAGTAACTGTTATCAGAGCATACAGTGGCATGTGCCTGTTGTGAATGAAGCTGGTTGGGCAAAAAGGCAATTAGTGCATAAATATTAAACATACAGCCTATATTACAACTTCCACTGACACTTGCATGTACAGTTTAAACAAGAATCTATTGAAAACACCTAAAACCTCTAAACATTTTGGAGAATAGTTCTTACTTTATGCTCCTGAAAAACTGATTCAATGTGCATATGTTCCTAAGGGCACTGTTTTAACATGGAAAACTAGTTAAAGTAAGATCTATGGAAGGCATAGCAGTGAGACAATGTCTGAGTGAATGAGAAAACGAATGTTCATCGGGAAGGGAGGGAGGGAGGGAAGGAGAGAAGGAAGGAAGGAAGGAAGATCTGGTAGCAGATTCACCAGATCTGGAAGACATCACCAGAGAACTCTTTACGGTTTAGGACTTCATTTATTTCTAAGAAGGGCTGCTCAGGAGCTTTGTTCAGCAGGAGAGACTGGTCCATTGCAAGCCCTGCCAGGACAGTAGGGTTATGCACAGCTCCTTCATGACACAGAACTACTCCCCAAGGGACTGACAGTCAGAAAGTCAGGCTTTTGTGTCAGAATGCTTCCATAATGTGTCAAATCCAGTACAATGAGCTCATTCTAATGCTTCAGTTAGTCTGAACTAGAAGAAAATGCAGAAACATCAAGCACTAAACTGCAATTGCCAAAAGTACTGCCAAACAAAAGAAAATCAATTTTGGAATCCTTGGGAATGAATGTATGCAAAAAATTATTAGACATGTACAGTATACTGATATTCTAATGGCAAAATGAGAGATATGCAAGCAAGAGCTTGAGTGTATTTTGAAATGGCAGCTTGTATAATATAGCTAAAGAAGACTTGGAAAAACATATTAGGAACCCGAAGAGCTAAAAAATACTTTTGAGTAAAGGTAAGAGGATTGGAACCCAGAAGCTTATTTCCTGGACATTTAGGTTTCAATTGATAATGGTCTACAGTGAAAAAACAGAAAGACACAAAGACAAAAAGTATTGCTAAAGTAGACATAGATTATAAGATATTGTTAAGGGCAAAAAAGGGAAACAGGAGTCGTAACTCAGAACAAAAGCAGTGGTATCCATAAAAATGTTTTCTTTAAAGAAAGTTGGAGAAAAAGAAAGCCAAGAATAAAATCTCCTTCAGACAAAAATTACCTTCACATGAGAAATAAATATATTTTTTTTCTGTACTTGGTTTAGGAAATATCTATTTATGTGATCTCACTTTTGCCGTTCAATTATATTTTGTAATTAATAATTTCTGAGATTTAGTGCCAACATTGGCTAGCTGAATGCATGCTGCTTTGCACACTGTGTATATACAAACTCTTCTGGCCTTGAGATAGCTCCATAGATGTTACGTCAGTTTAACAAAGAGGAAATTTGTTTCTGTTACTATTATTATTTGGGATGCTTTTTATTTGTTATCTTTAAAGTGAGAAAACAAAACAGAAGACATTCTTCTTATAGCGTATCAAACAGCCTTTAATTTAAGTGTTCATCTAATGCACTGTCTTCATTTAACAGACAGTTAATTTTAACATGAAAATCAGTGGGAAATATTATTTCCCTCTCAAATGCAACAGTAGCTGAATCCACTACTGAGGAGGGGAGGGGGGGGAAGGGGAGGAGAGGGGAGGGGAGGGGGAGAGTGAACAGAAAAATATAGGAAAGGATATGTAAAACTCTCTCCACCACAGTGAAATATTTGGCAAACTGAACACCTTTCAGATTTACAGATCTGAACCCACTGTGGTGAACCGGAGTCTTCCTGGAAGATGGATCAATTCCTTTGGTCAAATTCACCCTTTAGTGAAGTGGTTCAGGGCAAACATACCAGAAAATTTGCCCCACTTAAGGAGAAGTGGAGTAGCCTTAAACAGGCTACCATGACTTCTGAAGATGATGTACAGCTGGACTGATGCCATTTATATTCTTAAATTTCTACTGCATTGCTCAGAGGCACCTTCTGCCCTTTTAGTAAGTTGGACCTTGTTCTCCTCCATTTTATTCTCTCCATCTTAATCTGACACGTTTGAGTAACCCACTTACTCCACCTACAGCCCAAGCAATTTAGGTTAGGATTTCAATTCTAGGAGCACAGTTGTTCCATCACTCTCACTCATGTATCACACTATAACCTCCATTATAAATTTGTGGCATCTTTTAGACCTGTACATGTTAAACAGACTCAATTAAAGTAACTTAAAGTACACACTATAACATTTTATTAAAGATGTAACTATAAGAAGGCTCTGTAGATACTGTATAGCACTTTCCAGTAGCTAACGGGACAACAAGAAAGGTGGAGAGGGACTTTTTGCAAGGGCATATAGTGATAGGATAAGAGGTAATGAATTTGAACTGACAGAGGGCAGGTTTAGATTAGATGTTAGGAAAAAAATTGTTTACTGTGAGGGTGGTGAGACACTGCAACAGGTTACCCAGAGAAATTGTGCATGCCCCATCCCTGGAAGTGTTCAAAGTCAAGCTGGATGGGGCTTTGAACAACCTGGTAAAGCAGAAGGTGTCCCTGCCCATGGCAGGGGATTGGAACCGGATGATCTTCATGGTCCCTTCAAACCCAAACCATTCTATGAAATAGAATAATGCTGGAAACTTGTTGATATATATAAACCATAAACTTGCCACTAAATTAGCTTTGTTATTAAGCACCTTCTCTGCTGACAAGGTGGTCTTGGAATCATAGAATGGTTTGGGTTGAAAGGGACCTTAAATGAATGCACTCTATTATGTATAGCTGCTGACCAAATTATGAAAAGATATCTTGAGAAAGAAGCAATTTGCATTATAAGTCTAAGGCAAGAAACATCATATGGATTGTAGTGAGAATAAAATATGGGGTTCCAAAAGGAATAGAAATAAAGTTATACCATGGTAACAGAGATTGGACAGCAAATGTGTATTATTTGAGAACCACTATGTGACAATGTAGTTAAAGGCTCTTGTGAGATAACATGCAAAATAACTAACCAAATTAGTTTCATGTATGGTCTTCATCTTCCAAAGTTTGATTTTTGTGTGCTCAGCACTCTTTGAATAATACTTTAATGCATGCTGCAGTCTTTTCTTGAAATCTGGGGTATATATCAGTAAAACCTAATTTCCTAAAGGCAATTTTATACTTACCACGTACATTTAAGAGTTTGAAGACAGATTTTTCAGCTGTCCATATGACTTCTTCTGTTTAATTAATGAACTTAAAGGGACTATATTTAGTCACATAGCTTAACGTAACACTGCCCTATCACAGTCTCACTGCCATTCCTATTAAGATATTCTACCAACGTGGTTGAACTATCTCACTCTTCTATTTTAAGAAGGGAGAAGGCATGCTTATAAAATATTCCGGAGGTTTAAAAAAAAAAAATTAAAATGTGAACAGATCAGTTAGTTGCTCATTCTGTACGGTTAGAGGTGCAAGAGTACAGAGAGGGCAGAAGGGTCAAGGGTAGGCGGCAAATGTCTCCCCACCCAACCAACAGCCCAAGCCCTATGACTCCCAGAGGCAAGAGGCTGGTGGCCGTCCGTGAGCGGGTAGCGAGCGTACACTTGCATCCCCCGCCGGGCTCCGAGGGCGACGGCTGCCGCGGACCGCCCTGAGGGGGTCTGTGCTCCTCGGCGGTGAGCGGCCGCCGGCTCCGCCCGGGACGGCCGCTCCCGGCCTCGGCCGCTCGCTGTCCGAGTTGGGAACTGCCAGCGAGGCCAGTTCTGCTCCCGAAACACGCGGGCGAGCTGTGTGTGAGGAGCGGCCGCGCTCCGCGTGCAGCCGCGGCTGTGGGGAAAGGGGCGGGGAACAGTGAAAGGCATCGTGAGTTCGCCTAGTGAATTTTACGCCTAAAACACGATTTCTCCAGGTGGTGGAATAAAACGGTGTCTCCTCACCTTCCCCCGAACGCCTCTGAGGCAGCGTGAGTCACAGCACAATCCGAGAGCTGCACCTCGCAACCGCGTTTCACAAAGTTAGGGAGCGGCGGCGGCGCTTCCTACGGGACGGCCGGGACAGCGGCGAGGGGCTCAGCGGGATTCGCCGGGCCGGGGGCTCAACGCGGCCACGCAGTGTGGCCCGTGGCTCCCGCTCCGTCGGCCGGGTGTTACGGCTGGGCATCGCTGCCGGGGCCGGCCCTCAGTCACCGCTCCGGGGCGGCGGCGGCGGCGGCTTCCCCCGGTCCGAGGATCCCCGCTCGCAGCGAGAAGCCCAGGGGTGGGGGGAGGCAGCCCTCCTGTCCGCCCCGTCCGCATCCACCCGCGTCCCGCCACTCCACCCCGCGCCGGCGGGGCAGAGGCAACACAAACCGCTCCGAGGGCACCGGAGATCGACAGCAGAGCCGGCGGCAGGGCCGCGACCTTCTGCTCCTGCGGCCCCGGCCCCGGGGGGTGCCGGCCACACCTCACCCCGCCCCGTTCCCTCGCCGACCCGCTCCCTCGCCGCCGCCGCGCCCACCTCCCCGGGCCAGGCGGCAAAGCCACTGCCTCCCCTCGCCGCCGCAGGGCCGTGCTCCGCACCCTCGGGACAACGCCGAGCCCTCCCCTCCCGGCCGCCGAGCGCCCCCTTCCCCGCCCCTGCGCCAGTGCCGGTGCCGGTGCCGGGCGGGGGGCGGCGGCAGCGAGGGAAGAGGGATGAGGTCATCCTCTTTCCCGGCGTCAGTCAGCTGGGTGGTGGCGGCGGCGGGTGCGGGCGGAGGCGGGCGGGGAGGCGGGTGCGGGATGCGCTGCTCCGGGCAGCGCAGCCCTGCCTGCTCCCGGCTCGAGCGGAGCGCGGCGGCGGCCCCGGCACCGCCGGCCCCCGCGGAGGCGGTGGCGGGGCGGGCGGGCTGAGCGCGGCTCCCCGCAGACAGGCGGCGCTGCGGACGCGGCCGCCGCGGAGGAGCCGCCCGCGGGCGCGCAGCCCGGCGCGGGGACAGGGGACGCGGGGAGCGGCGGGTCCGCGGCGGCGGAGGGCGGGAGGCAAGAGTCAGGAGGCGAAGGAGGAGGAGCAGGAGGAGACGCGGGATAAAGGAGCGCTCGCTGCTCCCTCTCGCTCTCCGCGGGGCTGAGGGAGGCATCATGGCCGCGAAGTCGGACGGGCGGCGGAAGATGAAGAAGGGCGGCGAGGTGGCGTTCACGCCGCTGCAGAACTCCGAGCACTCGGGCTCCGTGCAGGCGCTGGCCCCGGGGCTGCCCACCGGCTCCGGGCCGGGCGGCGGCAGCGACGACGACGAGGCGCCCGGGGGCGGGTGCTGCAGCAGCGGCGGCAGCAGGGACGGCTCGGGCGGCGGCTCCCGGTGCTGCTGCTGCTGCGGCGGCGGCAGAGGAGGAGACGGCGGAGGGGGCGGCGGCGGGGGCTCCCGGGGCTCGGGCGGGGGCTCGTCCTCCTTGTGCTTGCGGCTGGGCAGGGAGCAGCGGCGCTACTCGCTGTGGGACTGCCTCTGGATCCTGGCCGCCCTGGCCGTGTACTTCGCGGACGTGGGCACCGACATCTGGCTGGCGGTCGACTACTACCTGCGGGGCCAGCGCTGGTGGTTCGGGCTCACCCTATTCTTCGTGCTGCTGGGCTCCCTCTCTGTGCAGGTCTTCAGCTTCCGCTGGTTCGCGCACGACTTCAGCACCGAAGACAGCGCCGCCGCCGCCGCCGCCGCCGGGCACTGCCCCGCCGCCGAGAGCAAGCTGCTGGTGAGCAGCAGCTCCGCGGCCGCGGACATCGACGCCGCTCGCCCCAGCACGCCGCAGCGACAGGCGTCCACCGCCAGCAAGGGCAACGCCACCAACAGCAGCAGCAACAGCAGCAGCAACGCCGCCGGCAGCGGCGCCGCCGGTCCCCGCGCCAGCGGCGGCCGGTCCGCGTCCTGCGCCTTCTGCATCTGGCTCCTGCAGTCGCTCGTCCACATCCTGCAGCTGGGGCAGGTCTGGAGGTGAGGAGCCGGGCGAGGGCGGTGCGGGGGCCGGGGCCTGAGCCCCTCGCCATGGGGGAGCGCTCCCGGCAGCGTGCGGGACCGCGCCTGGCGAGCGCCGCCTGCCCCACCTCGGGGTCCCTCTTCGGGACCCGCCTGGCCGTCGGGGGCTCGGGGTGGCCGGGCCCCCCCGAGGCTGTGAGCGGTCCCGAGCGCGGCGTCTCCCACCCCGCTGAGGGGAGCCCCGCCGTGTCCCTGAGCGCCCTGTGCCGCACGGGCGGCCGCCGCCCGGGGAGGCGCCCGGCTGCCTCCCGCCCGCACAGCGCCAGGTGCACTGAACCTCCTGGGAAACTTGCGCCGGGGGCTCGTAAAATAAAAGAACCGATAGGGGAAAGGGGCCATACCCCCGTAATGCTCGTCTCCTGGTGTCCTCACATGTGACCAGGACACCGTTGCCGCCAGCAGGGAACTTCACTGACAGTGAAGAGTTACTTTCTGGTAACACCCCGATGCTGTTTTATGAGATTTACACATATGCTGTGAGCAGTCATCTCCTTGCTATGCATACCCGTTTTCTATATATGTGATGTATTAAAGGAATGTCTTCTAAATCAAACTTCTGAGTAGCAGTTCTCAAAACCACCCGCAAGCGACACACACTGCGTTATGGGAAGGATGTGCTGAAGCAGGTTGTGGAAGGCACTTACTGAGGAAGGAGATGACATCATAGTTTTCAAAAGTAAACTTTTCCTTCAATTTGAGCAAATTTGCAGGGAAGATTCATATGGAGGCTGAATGCACTGCAAATACATTTAGTGCTGCCTGAAAAGTGCAGGGTTCAGAAGGCATGGTGTATAAATAGCTAAAACTTTCACATAAAATTTTGGAAGACAGATGTTCTGTTGAAGAAGGTCATGCAGTGGGGCAAGTGCACTAAAGCAACAGCTGAAAATACCTTTGGGGTTTCTTGTCTGATGGATGAAAAGAAATTCTGTCATCCTTCTGTTTTGGAAACAGTGGTTTGTTGTTTTTTTTTTTTCCGCTTATTTCATTAGAGAGTTTAATTTGTCGCTATTCCAAAGTTCTAAGGCTGAAGTTTTTAATATCTGTCTCATCCTTTTGAACAAAGACTGGCTTTTACTCTGTATTAATGCAGTATCTGGTACTGCTCAGTTCCGCTTGTGGCCCTTAAGCATCAAGGAGTCCAAGTGCTGCTAGATAATTGATCAAAGACCTTAGGATGCCATAACTGTCTTTCACTTTCCAGAGTATTTTGTTCATTGTGATAAATACAATTTTCTAAACTTGTGAAACTAACTCAAAGTTACAGGTGTGCTCAATACGAACTTGAGAGGGAAGCAGAAATTTGAACAAAGAGTGATGCTTTGTTTTGGATCTTGATTGGTTATATGCTCATTTATGCTGTACCTCCACAGCTGAACACAAGTTAACACAAGTTAAATTTAGGACTTTGTGAGTGAGATGGTTTTTATGTAATGTTTAGTCCCCAACCTGCAGAGACACAAAAGTAGGTACCATGGCTCAAATTGTATGTAGAAATTCATGTTGATATGACCCATATAGAAGACAAAACTGTGGATCATGCTGAGTGACAGAGAAGAGAGTTTTACAAGGTCTAGTGTCATGTGGAGAATACAAAGAGCAGGGAGGGCTGTGGGTGGAGCAGGGTGAGATCTGATACTGTGCAGCACTTCTGTCAGATGAGGTGTCTGGAATTTAGAGCTCTCTAGCTGCTTGCTTTTTGATGAAGAACAGTCTTTTTTAAAATCCAATTTTCTCCTTGGAAGAGCACCTAGTCCTCTATATTTAAAGCTAGCTGAGTCTCTTTTGATCATATGTAGCTTTTATTTGTGTTTTATATGCAGCAACATCAGACTACCAGAATATTAGACTGATGAGGCAAGTTAGGACATGATTTATGGTTTAGCCTTTTTATGGCAATGCCTTTTTTTTCCTCAGTGAAACAGAGCCATAGAATTTTTTGTCTGTCTGTAACTTTGTAGTATTTATTTGCAGTTTTCCACAAACATACAAATATATATGGTCGCTTGTATGCAGTGTTGCATATCAGCACTTCGTAATTTATTAAAGTGACTTCATTTTAATTCCCCGCATACATTCCTGATAAGGGAGAGCCTTTGGAAACGTCTACAACTAATAATCGGCACCAAAGAGGAGAGGTCACATCAAACCCTGAGAAACTCTGTACATAAGCATGGCATCAGAACTAACATGATCTGTGGAAATTTTCTGGAAAATAGAGTGTCTATTTAGACACTTAATAGTCCAGAACTTTTTCTCTGCAGTGTAACACTGGCACTGTCTTGAGAAAATAATTCAAGCTATTTAGGCTGAAGGAGGATCTGAAATGTTTTCCACTTGCCGGTATTTGGAGACTAACTCCTTCTTTGACACAGCTGAACAGACTGTGCTGGCTGTGTGAGCACCACAAGTGCACATGTGCTGGGGTCACCATCCCCCCAGTCGACAAAACCCATGTTACCCTTTGTTCTGTGCTTCTCACTGTGTTTCCTCTCAGCTTTCAGTTTTTCCCTTCTCTTTTTCTTTTGGCCCTGGTTAAAACTCCCATATGTCTGCATTTAATTTTCTGTTACTTATTGCATTGAATTTCCTTCAGCAAAAATGACAGTAAGATGCCCGTCGTTTCTCTGTTGACAAGGAGCCCTAGGTATAAGTTCCTTGGTTTTGTGTAAGGGCAAGGATATCAGGGAATGAGGAGAAAGTTTACTGAGTCCTGATTCTCAAGATACTGAAACTGGTGCTCATTCTGTTTTTATGTGGTGTTTGTTGTCTTTTGTGTCCTATTAAAAATGTCCCATTACCAAAGATTTTTAGGGGAACTGTGTCAACTGCTTAGTTAAGGAAGCTATCCCGAGGAATGGGGGGTACAACTGACAATACCAACATTCTTAATTTTCTTACATTAAATTAAAAACAAACAAACAAACAAACAAACAAACAAACAAACAAAAACCAAACTTGTAAAAATGTGGTTTTACTAATTAGTTCTGTCAGGATGACTTTTAACAATTTCAAAGCTTTTCCTTTGAGATTAATTTTTTGTTTACAAATATACTGAAAGCCAGATCATTTAAAATGATTATGTGTTAATTTTAACTAGAATGTGATAATGGGAAGTGAATGAGCTCTTTAATGTGGCATGGAACAATGCTGGAAATAGGCAATCTAAAATTACTAAAACAGTTTTTATTCCTAGAATGTAAAGAAGGGGAGCTCCAGGAGCAGCTAAACTGCCAGTCAGTTCTGAATAAAAATGTAATTTTTTTTCTTTTGAAATCAGTATAGCTTTTTTCTTTTCCCCACAAACTTTAGAATATTGAATTCCTCCTTTCTGAAGGATAAAGATATAATTTACTTTTTCTCTGGGGTTGGATGTTCATGAGCTTCCTGATAACAGTGTCCTGTTAAAGTACCAGTGAAGTCTCTGAGGACCTCCTTGCCACAGCAAAGTGCAGCTACTAGGCCTTCATTGGCAGCTAATTTCATGTTAAAATATGATCATTGATGGGATTTTGCCTTCAGAGATAGATACAGACACATTTCTTTACCAATAATTCTGCTTTTAACCAATATATGGGCATAGAAGCCATGCTATGGAGCCCTGTTTTCCCAAGTATGTGCTGTGAGAGACCTGGCTGATTGTTAGTAGAATCTGTGGAGTACAAGGAAGATGCATGGGTTCTTTGTGTTCCATTGAAAAACAAAAATGAAAGCAGGTGATTTAATTTATAGTCTATAAGGACTACATAGAGGAATATGGGCCAGTAAAATTCGGATAAACTATTGCCCTTTGAGCTGGCATGAGAGTATCTAACCACTGCCCTTGAGCATCCCTTTGATTCACTAAGCTTCCCAGGCTTAGCCATGGCTTTCAGATTTTGCACTGGATAGCAGGACTTGGTGACCGGATGTAAGAGATAGTAGCATTCACTTGGTGTCTGTGAAGCTAGTTCATTTCCTTAAAAAAATTTTCTCTGGCTGAGGTTTCTTTGGGCTGGCAGGATTGGATAGCAATGCTCCTGAAGCTGGGAAAAGGCATCCTGAGACCCAGCCCTGGGGGGAGTGTGGATTGTAGGAAATTGGGTGGGTGAGAGGAGGAGACTGGAGGACTGCTGGCACCCAGCTTGTGGTGTCTGGAAAGCAAGAAGTAGCTCCCTGAGACAATTATTGTGCCTTGAAGCTGGGTGGTGCGAGCAACCTGCCTTGGTTCTTGGAGGTTCCCACAGTGTCTGTCATTTGTCTGAAAGGCTGCAGTTAAAGTCCCTGAAAGGGAACTGTCAAGTTTCTGTAGCCAACAATGTCAGAGGAAAGGTGAATCATTGGAAAGAGGAGGTCTGGAAATTACCCTTTAAAATTATTTCTGGATAGCTAAAATAATACTGAGATGATTAAGTACATTCCTCTCAACAGAGTGAGGGGTTTTGAGATTTCCTAGCTGTGTGGGAATCCACCTGAAGAAGGAAGAGACACCAAGTTAATTGCAGGCTTTTCCAGGTGATATTTTCCAGGACAAGTGTCTGTTCCACAGTGGGTCTAGTTGCCTGACAAGTGAGGCTATGGTTTAGTGATGCTGTGTTATATCTGTTTATGTGTATTAATAAGAAACCATTATTTTACTTCTCCTTCCTGGTTCTTATTTGGAAAAAAAAAATCCTTGGAGCAAGGTTGTAGAGGTGATACTGGATTCTGAGACCAGAGTGAGTTGCAATTTCTCTGCTGCCCTGCGGAAGCATTTATCACAGGTCTGGGTCATCTGCCAAAGAAATTTCATTGCCTGTGTTCATGAGCTTCACCTCTTCAACAACTTTATGCTCTTAGAATTAGGAAAAAAAAAAAAGGAAAACGGTGCCTGCCTTGTATACTGTTCTGTATATGAGAAATCCTTACAACTTCGTCAGGTGCTCACTATTAAGCATGACTGGCCCCCTAAGATGGAACTGGGACCAAGGTAGTTCAAATTAAGAAAAACGTCATCAGTCTTAGCTCGACTCCAAACTTAAATAAGTTCATTTGGTTTTGCACTTTTGCTCTACACAGTAGTTTTGACACTTACTGCAGTAGTAGTGTAGGAGTTCGGTGTAGTTACATGGTCAATAATTCCAGCTGCCATTGGACTTCACACTAAGATGTGATAATATCTCGATCTGACAGCAGTTTTTCTTACTGTTTTGAAATCTGTCAGATAATTTGTCACATGGAGTCCAAATTTATGAATCATAGCCATTTCCTAGACAAGATTATTGCATATCCTCCCCATCTGTCTCTTAGTGTAGTGAAATGCTACCACTCAGCAATACCATATTTCTTTTATTGAGTTACTGCAGTGCTTGAGTTAAAGTCCTACTGGCTAACTATTTTGCTTGCTGTGTCTTTAGGTCTCAGGAAGGTGATGGGTTCCCAGAAATAGCAATTAAAGTTTTCTTTTTTTCCCTCTCAGCAGGATTAGAAGGGGCAGCCCACCCTGTGAGTGACCTGACCATATTTAGTTTTGCTTCTACGTTCAGCAGAATAAATATTCAAAATATTTTCTTTTTCTTTTTTTTTCCTTCTTTTTCTGAAGACAGTGGTATGCAGATGAAGTCTGTGCCTTTCATATTTTTTTAGAAACACAAAAGTGAAGTTTTACTATGTTCTTAAAAATCTCTTGCAAGTCTGCATACAAATCAGATTTGGTATTCAGTTTATTCTAATAACCTCAGCTATGTGTAAAAGATGCTGATGTACTTTAGAAGAAAGATACTATACTTTAATAATTAACAAGAATTCTCTCTGTAGAGAATATTTATCAGTTACATAAGTTTTCAGATTTTCAAAGGACTGCTTAAGCACTAAAATTTCTGATCGCTCAATAAGTCTAGTAGGAAAACTAATATTTTATACACAGAATGCTTTCTAGAAACTTATGTATGAGAAGGACTTATATTTGGTTTTTTTCCAAAAAAGTGGAAAATCTGTATGATTTCAAGGGTTTGTGTTTCAGAGGATTTCATGTCACCATGTGTAGTTATTATTTAAGAGTCCTCCAACACTATGCAGGAAAGAATATATGAACATACCATGAATTCAGAGAAATGCTTCACATTATAATTTGTTTGTATATGTTGTAAAATTGCAACCAAATTGGTGTGTTGGTTCTTTTTTGGTTTTTTTGGCTTTGTGTTTTTTGGTTTTTTTTCGGTCGGTTGGTTGATTTTTTATAATTTCTGTTACACACATCAGGGAAACTATTTATTGCTGAAAGGTCAGTTTGCATGTCCACATCTCCTGTGGGAAAGGAAAAAAAGTGTGACATCATCATCTATAGCCTCAGTTATCCTGCTTCATTCTTCAGGTTATTTACATCAAAGTTTAACTTGTTCAGAGGAGTACTCCCCTTGTCAGCTGCTTAGTCCTTAATATTTGTCCATAAGGACTGACTTGACCACGAAGATACAAAAGTTCTAGTAAAATTAAAATAAAATCAATACCTATGTCACTTGTAACAGTATTACCTCGTTCTTCTGTCTCTCTGTTCCAATTAAGTAGCTTTTAATGTAAGGCAGATAAATCACATAGTGACTTACATTTTCAGTAAACAGGTTGTTTGGAAGGAATTTATCAGGCACAGACAAAATCAATAGCTCTTTTACTTGCATTTCAAGAGGAAATTTGTGGTTACTAAAGTATATTTACAAAGTGGTGCCATTTTTGTCCATTTTAGCACAGCTGCCAGGTGTATACATTGCGTCAAGCGGACATATAGGAGTGGAAGTAGCAAACAGGCTATAAAAAGAACTGTTTTGATTTGCTTGATTTTTAAAATGAAAGGAGGATGATATAAAAGAGAACATGAGGGAGAATTGAGTGAGCCTGTAGAAAAGGAGTCAGGTTCTGAAAAGGCATGGGAATGCCAGTTAACCCTCCTAACTATGTACCTCACTCCAGTTTATTTCCCTTTCGCCATTGACCAAAGAGGGATTATTTGAATAATTTTCTAAGAGACTGCTTGAGAAACTGTAGAAGGAGGCAGGAAAACAGAAGATTTGTATGTCTGGGCAAACTCAGAGCAAAAAATGTTAGATACACAGAGAAAATGCTAGATAAACTCTGATTGCAGTGAGTAATCATCTGAACAATGATAAATACAAATGTAAGTTATCAGTGTGGCACCAGCTGACAGTGAAGAGAGTGCTCTGAAACATCTTTTCATACATTTTAGAATTAAAAAATAATAAGTCTTGGGTATATATTTTTCCAGGACATTTTACCTGAATTTTCTGGCAACAATAACATAAATTATCATGTCCCCATAGGCTCTGATTGCTGAAGTGGTTTTTTATCACTCTTCTTCTCATTCTGTTTACCTGCCTGAATGGCTGAAATGGGTTATAATGTATTTTTTCTCCCAAGATAAAATAATTGCTATATTATGTTATTATTTTCATTACTTTTCCTTTGACAACAAGCTGGTGCTGTTCAGCATGTTTATGGTATAAGATTTGCATGGCAAGCCATATAAATCTTTTTGATTGGCAGAGATAATCAGTGGGGGTGGTTAATGCTATCAGTTACAAATTATTTGATGTCATGAGTTGGAGCCCGTGGAGCATGACTGTCTTGTGGGATGTCTTCAAAGGAAGTTTGGCAGCCAGTGACGTGACAGCAAAAGTAACTACTTTTTGTTCATCTAAAATTGGAAGGTGTGACTTAGACAAGACTAATGTACCAAGGATGGTACCAGCTGGTTTAGAGAAAGATGCAGATGTTTTATGGTGAATAAAAAGTGAATTAACCTACAGATGGAAGGACAGTTTTCCTTGTTTCTCTCAGCTGTTATATATCAGATTGATTTCTGCCCTTAAGAATGAAGGTTAACATTGCCACAGTTTTCCACTTTACCCTCTTTAATGGGATGTTCTCATGTAAACATCTGATCTTTTCTAGGATCCTAGAAATTTCTTTGAGTGGTATTTTTCCATGTAGAGTGCATAGGATCAGTAGATTACTTCTGGCAGGTCCAAGGAAAATACCTTTAAGTATCAAGCACTAGTCTTCAACTATCTATAGAGAGATCTGTACATGCATAGAAAGCAACAAAAAGCCACTGTGCTGATATTTTCACCATTTGCTTGTGTGGAAAAATAAGCTTTGTCATTATAAATGCATGGGGGTTTTATCTAAAAGAAGAGTATAGATGGAGTTGTGTATCTTATTTTTCTTCAGCCCTAATCTTTATATGCTGACTTTATATGGAAATTCTTCTGTGAGCCAGATCTAAAATAGGACTTAGATCTGCAAAGCAGAATTTAGATACTCTTTGGACATATAGAGTTTGTCCAAAATATGACCTAGAAAATATGACCTAGAAAATTGGGCTCAACAGACTTGTTAGGAAGGCTTTTTTTACTGTGAGGGTGACAGAGCACTGGAACAGGCTGCCCAGAGAGATTGTGGAGTCTCCTTCTCTGGAATTATTTAAAACATGCCTGAACATAATCCTGTGCAGGATTGCACAGGATTATAGATGAACTTGTTTTGGCAGGGGGCTTGGACTACATGATCTCCAGAGGTCCCTTCAAACCCTAACCACTCTGTTATTCTGTAATTCTGTGATTCTGTGTGAAGTTTCTTAAGGAACTTAAACATAATGGACCATAATGTTCAACTTGAAAGTTTCCTAGAGGTTTGCATTTTGGCTGCATTTTGGCTGTGTTCAGAACCTCCCCAGCACACAGCCTGAGTTCCTCTTTCTTATTTAAGCCCATTGCAAACCAGATGCTAGGCTGCAGTGGCACCAAAATCCCATAGTGGATTCAGTTGGCAAGCATTGTTTATACCTGCTTTATTAGCAATGATGAGCTTAGATCCCTGACAAATATTGCTGACTCTGCTTTGGTTTATAGTACTGGAGAAATGTCCCTTGCGATTAGAGTATTTGCTCAGGTTTTAGGAGATCTGAGTCCACTGCCCTTTCCAGCTGTGAGGGGTCAGATCTTGTCTCCCTGAGTGGTTTCTGCAGTGATGCCTAGGCGAGGCTGGATGGGGACATTTTACTACCCTTCCTGCTGGAGCCGTGACATAACACTGACAGAAATGTCATGTTTGTGAGGCTAGAGAGGAAAGCTTAATACTTAGGGACTTCTGATGAGACCAAATATGGGTCTCCCTGTCTCTCTTCTTTACTGCTTAATTAATTCTTTTTCAGCCTTTTCCCACCTTTTAACCTTCTCTCTCTCTTATCCTGGAAGTATACTACCAGTATTTCCATTTACAAACGTTCATCCTTCATATATAGTGTAACCACAAATAGCACCATAATACAGATCTACATGAAATGCCTGCTTAGCTTATGGGAGTAGCTCTAGATGAACTGAATTAGCTGAAGGATTGGTTTATTAATTTTTTCATCATCTTTCCCTGTCTTTGATGTGTCCATCCAGTAGTTGTTTCACACTTTTGCTCTGTTGTCTGTTGCAAAAGTGAATAAGTAGTAATTTAAAAACTGCAATTTAAAAATGGCTTGAGTTCCTGGTTCTTGCTCTGAGTTTATTTCCTGATAACATTTTTGTAGTTTATTTTATCAACATAAGCAGCAGTGTTGTGGATGAAATGGAACCCTATCTTCATGCTCCGGTTTCTTGTTTCCCAATTTGCTGCTAGTTTCACAGTGAGTGTAGTCCAGCTTTTCAGTATGAATAATTTTGGTTGTCTTTTGGTTGCCTTTGGTCTGAGTTTCAGAAATGAAAGACTGCATCTCCATTTTCTTTTAATTCGAGTGGAGCTCATTATCTTTTTTTTTTCTTGAAAGGAAAAGAGGATTTAAAATGGCTCAGTTTGGGCAGTCAAAAGCAGTGCATACTTCTGAAGATGTTATCTTTTTTGTTGTTTAGTACATATTTGCAATCTAGTTGTTATATGGATATTATGAAGCTTAATTTCTCTAATATACATTGAGATACTCAGAAGGAAATTCATCTAGGTAGAAACAATTCAAAACCAATTATCAGTTCAATGTGTCTGTCAAAACAAGTTTTAGGTTAAGCGTGTTGAAAACATGAAGATCTCTCTATAATGGACATTATTGGGCTTTTAAAGAAAGATTTTAGTATTTTAAGGATTTCTTTCCACAAGGGTTTATGCTTATTACAACCCTAATATGTTATACAGGTTAAAAAATTTCTGTCCTTTACCCTATTTCCTTCACCTGCTAATTTTGCTGCTTCAAGTTAGCTCACACCTATTCCCTTATGCTGTTTTCCTTATTTGTTAGTATGCTTTACAATCTGGATCCAACATGCCATGAGAAAAAAATGGCTTAGGTAACAAGAGCTGGGAATTTTTCTAAACAAAGTGCAGGTGCTAGAATCAACTTCAATCCAGAGTTTACAAGCACTGGACATTTCAGCTCAAAAACCAATTACTTATATGGGTCACAGCAGACAGATAGGCTGAGGGTAGAACATTTCCAGTAGTAATGGTCAAACCTACATTCAAAACAGAATTATTGGAAAAAACATAAATGTAAACAGAGTTCATAGTATATTAAACAAAGTATATTAAACAAAGATGTTCTGTAAGTAAAGACTGGGTAATTACGGATTTACCCAAGTAAAGCCAAATACAGTGTGGAGGATAATTAATGTGGCTGAGAGAACTCAATAATAATGGCTTTGAACTTTTACAATAGTGTGTTAATGCATGTGTCTAAAGGAGGGATTGTATTTACAGTCAAGAATTTTTGTTAGCGATTTTTACTACACAGGTGAATTAAGAACTCATGATGAGAGATTATGAAAATTACCTTACTGAACTAAGAGCCGTGTGTGGCCCTTGTGTGCTATTCATTATTTTATTCTGTTTCTAAAATATAAGATTTTGGAGATGTACATTTTTCTATAACTTGTCTTCGTTCTGTTTGTGTCACTTCTATGACATAGCTACTCTGTTAATAATCCAGTTGAGTTAGAGAAATAATGAGTTATTGGGAGTGTTCTCTGCATGGTCAGACTAAATCAAGAGGGCTGCTGAGGAAACTAGCAAAAGATGCTAAACAAGTCATCCCACCATCAGTCCCTAAGTTCATCTCTGAAGGGACTGAATCAGCCCCTTGTACAGCCTACTGGTGTGTTTGGAGAAGCAGAGCATAAAAATCCAGGACGTGAGAAGGCTCTAGTTGAAATGGACTCATTTGCTTGTCAGTTTGAACCTGGACTCATATGCTATCATGTAGACTGAGAATTTTGTGAGTTTGTGGGTGCTTTACACTCATCAGTGTAGAAGTATAGCCCCTCTAGAGAGAGAATGCTGGCCTCACAATCAGCCTGTGATTTCGTGTGGGTCTTGCCTCAGACAGCCCAGAGCAGGTGTTTAACAGCTTCCAGCCTCACCTTTGTTGGTAAGGTGGCAAGCTGTTTGGAAGAAGGTTCTCTTTCTGTTCCTTTGAAAACTTCATAGCACAGCAGGAGAATGACGTTGTGTGCAGGTTTGGAGATATTCTGTAACAGAAGTAATGAGGAGTTGCTGCTACTTGTGGTTTAAGAGCATGTTTAAAATAGAGGAGTATTTTTGAGCAGGTGCCATTCCTAACTCATCCCAAAATCAATTCCAGACCTGGACTCAGTCCTTCTTCTTGACTCTATCTATTCTCACAGTGCCCATATCCTTATTACACGATGTGTGCAGCCTCACAAAGTCAACCTTCCGTGATAAGAGTCAGAATTTTTCTACAGATCTAGCATCTTTTAATATGGCAGGCTTGTGGAATACCATACTACTTCAGAATTCATGTTAAGAAGTTGTTATCAGTAATTTTTATGATGTTTTACAAATGAGAGAGTCATATAACAAAAAAAAATTAAATTATACGTCCATACATTTCTGTTTGTTAAGTGTCAGGTACTGATTGACTTTCTTGAAGTGCAGAAGGTATTGTATAGGAAGAACATTTTGAAAATTTTGACTGTCAGCAAAATTAAGTATATTTCAGCAGTGACATAAAAAATGTTCCTAATGGATGGCCTAAGTAGGAAATAGAAGTGTATTACAACAAAAAAAGTAAAATTTCCATTTTTTAATGTAATGCTATGTCTTAAAGGATTTTAAATTTCCATAAAATGATTCATTGAGCTTTGAAACAATTGCCGTTTAAATTATCAATGTGTAATAACACAGGATGTTTTCAATAGCTCAGCAAAACCTATATTGCTAGTTTTTAATTTTATACCAGCACCTAAGGAGGAAAGATGGCCAGTAGCTTTACTTGACAGCTAGCACTAATATAGAAGTCCAACTTAAAAGGACACTGTTCATAACCATCATCATAAAAAACCCTTGCAAGTATTCTTTTGAAGTTCACTTATGAATTTGGTTGACTGTATTAATGACTTGTACTGATTTTTTGAGCTTGAGCTTTATTAGTGCAAATACTTATGGAAGGTGTATTTTAAGCCTGAGTGCCAGAATATTAATCAAAACCTTAATTACATATTCAGTAGTAATATTCACAATTCATATGGGTCTTACTTAATTTCTTTACTGATCCAATCAAGGATCAGAAGAAATGACATAAGATTTAAATAGCAAATTGTTTTGGATATTTCTAATTAGTAGGCACAAAGGATTGGTTATTAAAGAAATTAATTTTGGCACCTTGAAAACTGAAGAATAACCTTGAAATAAGAAGAAATTCAGCATTCAAATCTATTCACAGAGAATTTATAAAATGTTTTTATGCATGCTTAATGTGTATAAAGTATTTGCAAATAAATAAACATTAGAAATATCATAGAAATATGTCTTCTAATGGCATGTCATAAATCATTCTTTGGAGAATTCTTCATGAATAACAACCTTAATAGTCATAGGGAAGGAAAAAGGAAGACAGCAGGATTATTTGTGTTGATTTCAAGTAATTGTTTTGGGTTCAATTATTGCCGTTGTCACTCAAGATGTACTTTATTGTGAGAATATTTTGGCCACAGATATTCTAATTTGGTTAAAATGGAGAATGAGTCACATTGGATTTATTTTACTATGCGGGGGTCTGCCACTGCTTCATCTGTGCTTTCACTTCCCCATCCTCAAAAACCTGTGAAGTCTCTTTTTGAGGGGACAAGTCTTTGAAAACTGAGAACTTGAAGAACCGATGGGAGAATTGGGTCCTTCTCCCTGTCCTGCTGTCACTCCATGCTCTGTTAAGTGTCCTTCATCTGCACTACAACCCAAAGCTCTTTGATTCTATGATGTACCACTCTTGATGCCAGAGGAAGGCTGCTCTGTGGCTCCCTCGAAGGTACATTTCTATGAGCAATATTGGATTCTAAAAGCAAGGAAGCACAAAGCCATGGGAATAGTGTAGGAATGCTATTGATTGCCATTGCTGAATGTGTATGTACCTGTGATTTGTTGCAAGGCATTTCCTGACACAGGCTATCCCCACAGTTTTTGGTTTGGTTTTGTTTTGTTTTTTTTAATGTGAACATTATTTTAGCATATAGATTTCACAAAGAGAAGAAATGCATGAAGAAGTAAGGTAAAATCTGGGAACTGTCAGTCATGAAACTATCTTTTTTAACTTCCTTTTTCTCTTGGCAACTATTTTTATCATATTCAAGCATTAGCTCTGAGAGAGAAATAATGTTCACTTCAAAAGCTACTTCCTCCTCAATAAATAATTCAAAACCATAGATTGTTCATGAGGAGTTATCAACACACTAGTAGTAATTTCATATACTAAGCAATCGCACTCACTTTAGCCTACATATGATTTAAATAGAATATGACAGTTTAGGGTCTCCATTTGCCCCATGGCATGTTGGAATCAAACTTGGCAAGTGATTGCAGTTCTCATATCTTCAGAAGAAGTGAATGAAAGTTGCATAATTCAAAAAGGATTTCTTAATTACATGCTAAATCAGAGTTTGCCTGCTTGTGTTCAGAATCCAAATTGTTGCCCAGGACCAGCTTTAAAGCATGCGAATATTTTCTCTGTCCCCTTTTAACTAGCATCTCAAATCTTGTATCTTTTTTTAACTTGTTATTATTTTGAGGCACAGTTCCAGTTTATTAGTTACCTTTGATTTATCCCATGGGTGAAAGGCTGTGTCTACCCTTCCTGAGCTGTCTTGACACATAGGATACTTCAGCTGAGTACTACCTGCCTCCTGGAAGTTTTACATCCTTTGATTTTTAAAACAGTCTATTTTTTTTTCCTTTGCCACTAGTAACCCAGAACCCTACACTGAGGAGTGTTAACTACTGGTTGTGCTGGAAAGGTTTGTGTTTCTTACGGTCATAAATGACTGTGGTTAAAAATATGCAAATTCCTTCTCATTCTAATCCTCTTACCCTGTTGGTGGGAAAATGCAGAGCAGGAGTACATCAATGGTATAGGTATCATGTAGTACTAGAATAAATTTACAGATCTATCATACTGAACTCAGGTTACGATTTCTCTTTCCCTACATTATTTTTTCTGAGGTGGCTCAGATGTGTTCACGACTGCTTGTGCCTGGTTCATCTCAAATTTGGCATGAAATTTCTTTTTTTGGCTGTACACAAACAGAATTAATCTAAACACTCAATGACAATAAGCACTCTTATGAAGATTTATGGCTATAATCACTTAATCCATAGCAATTTGTCTCTGGTTTGCATCCATGGAAGTGGGTTTGCATGGAAGGCAAGGGATGTCTACAGTCAAGAGATGTTAAGTGCAATGCATAACTTTATGCATTTGTCCTTTGTGTTCTCTAGGGTCTTTATCTTCTAGAAAGCCTTTTGATAGGTAGCCTTCTAACTATGCCAGAGTTTATGCCAAAGATCCATAACAAAATCATACTTAGAGATTTGTAATTGTCTTGGTGATAAGATGCAGTCCAGGGCTGTATTTCTTCAGGAATATAGCAGATTGAATTTGAGGAGTAACATGTGTTTCCATGATCTTATGAAGGAAATAATTGCCCTTCAAACCTCTATGGTATTCTCCAATTCATCTGGCTAACAAACTAAAAAGATAGCCAGGCCTTCTCTCACAACATGTTTGCCTACAGGGAAGGCTGTACCTGAATAATTCTTCCTTCAAAGTTTCAGTATAATTTGAATAGATTTAGCAAGGGTTTAAGGGGAGCCATACTCCCTTCACATAAATCCCTGCTTGCCAGAGGAAAGGTAGTGCCACAGGTTTTGGCTCATTGCTGTGAATGTAATGCTGGCCTTGTTATTTAACTTCCTGGCTAACCTGGTCTTTTAGCAGAACTACACCAGAGATTTTCATTTTGGAAAAAGTCTACTGATCATACGGCATGCGTGGAAGGAGCAGGCAACATTAGGTCAGTGGCATGCGGAAGTAAGGTACATTGGGTCACTGGTAGATGTGTTTCTGCTTTGATTTAAAGTGTCTTTGAGATGCTCAGAAATTTCCTTTATGTTCCAGTGGGATAAGAGATTGGACTCATGATGGAGCAGTGGTGATCAGCACATAACTCATAATGCTACACGGGATGTGTTTTGAAGCATCAGCCATTACTCTGCAGCTAGATGAAAGAGACATCTAAAGATGTACTCTTCTTGTCTAACTCAGAAACTGGTCTCAGGTTGGTGCTGACACATCTGGAAGAAGGACTTTATCTCTATCTCTCTCTCTCTAAAGATAGATATATATATATATATATATAAAATTAGTGCACAAGGAGTAAAATGAGGAAAATGAGGATAGAACAGTGGATATGGAAATGTTAATAGTCACTTGGTTAGCAAAGAAAACTCTAAGCTGCCGAGAAAGTAAAGTGTTGATGGCACATTGCTGCCAGGATTGTTCAGTGGCTGAGTGTTGACCCTAAGGAAAAAGGTGAAACATTGGATATAGATCGGCCAAAAAGCTGTGCAAGAAAAGTAAAGTAGGAGAGTCTGTGCAGAACTTCGTATGACACCATGACTGGAAATAGGGCCTTGAATATTGTGTGCTACTGAGAAAGAGAACTCAAACTAGACACATTCTGGTATACTACTGAGTATTAATGATATGTTAACTTGAAAAAGTGAAATATATGTGTTTAAAAACTAATTTTTTTAGAAGGTGTGCAAAGGTCATTTCCCTGGGCTAGCACTGGGCTGCTGTAATGGATTGCTGGAGTCCTGTGGTAAGAAGGGAAGGGTAGACATTCCAGAAATCTGTGTAAATGTTATCCATTGTGGGGGATTTGGGATATTGGAGAGCACAGCCTATTAGTAACCATCACAGGTGTTTTCATGTGGTAGATGAGAGTCTTTATCAAGTAGCTAAATGTATTAATAAGATGTGTTACAGTGTTCTGTTTTTTATGGGGATATTTTGGACTTTTTAGAATTTCTCGGTAAACAATAAGGACACTATGGAAGTCTGATAACACTGAATAAGTTTCAAGAGAGTGATCACAGATAACTTCCTTTTATGTTTCTTGTGGAAATAAAGCTTCTAAGGGTTTTTTGTTTTGTTTTGTTTTGTTCTCCATGGATGAGCAAAATTTCATAACTGAGTCAAATGGTGAGAGAAACTTGCAGTTACAAATATATAAATAAATTCTAAATTTCTTTGAAATTAATAATGCTAACACTGCCAGAATCTCAACATCAAAAAAGAGAAAAAAACTGTAGGGTGTGACTCTATAATGAAGTGCTTGCTCACAACACCATTAGGAATCTGCAAAAGACACCTTGTCGCCTTGCACCCTTCCCCTCCCAATTGTCTGAGCAACACTACAGCTCAGAGATCAACAGGTTTGGAGATAAAGTGCAACTTTCCAAAGCCAAACCAATATGTGCTTTACAGAAAAAAAATTAAGAATAGCAAAACACTCTTCAGCTATGTAATAGGGACAGAAAAAGGAAGAAATAGAGCTGCTCTCTTATGCGGGTGGATATTAAAGATAACCTAGATATGACTTGGTGCTTTCCCTCATTTTTCAGTATAGATGTATATGTTAGAATGGAAGACAGATATTGCAGTAGCAGTAAAACAGAAATAACCACAACTGCAGTGAAAGCAACATCAAATGAGTTTATCTTTGAAAAAATCAAAGGGAATTCATAATTCCCATTCCAGAATACTGAAAGAACTGGTGAATTACATCTGTATTTTGAAACTGTTAAGATAGAAATCGTACCATAGGGCTGGAGAACAGTAACATATTTAGGAAGTTGAGAAATAAAATTATTCTTCAACTATCCATCTAGAAGTAAGTGATGCTATAAGTGTCCTTTCCTTTAAAAACTTTTCTAAAGACATAGAGTTAAAGGGCAGGGAGGGAAAGAAATAAAGTGCAACAAGATTGGTACTGCCAGACTGATCTGAGAACTTTCTCAGTACCCTACTGAATTTTATAGGTGAAAGCAATGTGCTGTGTGTTTTCTGCCTGACAGGAAAAACCTTTGATGCATCCTGGAATTTTTCAGCAGAGCTGGACAAGAAGCCTCTTCCTTCTCCTCTCATCCAGAAGACATATGTTTAAATCACTGCATTGCTATTGTGCCAGAATTTCCAACCTATAGCTCTTTTTGTTTTCAAAATTCTGAATTTTATATCAGATAGAAGTTTGCATTTCGCAGCCTGGTCTGAGCATATTGGGATTTTGTTTATTCTTCAGGCATGATCTGAGCAGATAAAAAAAAAATTGCTGGTGGAAATACAGTCAAAACAAATTGAGGCTTTCTACATTTTGATTTTGCTCCACAGAGATGTATTGTCACATGCTATGAAATCAGGGGGTTTAAAAACTTCAGAGTCAATGATTTAAGCTTCCGCTAAGCATCTCCTCAAATAGGATTCAGGCTTGTATATCTGTGGCATACCCCAAGACCATAGTTAAATTGGAGCTTTCCATATGTTGCAACATGCCAGAAAATTTCACTTAAGCTTTGCTATGATAATATGTGTACAGGACCAAGTTTTCTCAAAAGGTACAATATTCAGTTTTGGTACATAGTCTTGGTGAGACTTTGTTGGCTGCTTAGCATCTGTGAGCATTTAGGTGTTTAGTTGGGTGTCTGCAAAGTGACAGAGGAAACTTATCACTGAAGATTGACTAACTTTATGTCATTTAGATCCAAAGTGTAGGGATAAACTACTCCAAACGAAAGCTAGCCTAGGTATTTTATTGACCATGTGACTTCTACTTTGTGAGACTGTCTGCTTGGGCTTTTTAGGGTAACAGTAAAAGGACTTTTGTCAGTTCCTGCAAATTGAGGTGGTGATGGGCTTTTTACATGTAGAATTTTGTAAATCAAAATGTAGAAATAACATCATGTTACTGTGGTAATGGCTTTATTATAGTTTTTATACTTTGAAACATTCTCACCCGCTGCTGCAGAATAAGCACAACAGCCAGAGAATGAGACTGAGAAACAGAACAGTATTACAACACTGGGACAGAATATATATTCCTTGTCCACGATTGTAATGGCACAGGTATATGTCAAGTAGTGTTGAAAAGCTTTCTTTAGGCTGTATTCAGTAGAGTTTGTTGACTGGCTCATACTAGAGTTTTTCTAAGTTTTTCTAACCTCAGGCATGGATGTATACCCTTTCCCTGGAGTTACATAAATCTAGGTGCTTCAGAAACTGAGTTAGTCTGAAGAAAAAAAAAAAAAAGATGTTTTGGTGTGAGTCTGGAATGCCTTCCCTCTCGTGCAGAGTGCCACAGCCCCTACTGGTTAAGTAGTACTTAACTGAGCGTTAAACCAGTTTAAAGTGCAAAAGGTAAGTGGGTACATTACACTGTGTGGTGGTCTGCAGCAGAGGCACCCTTGCTTTAGGCTCCACGTGAAGTCCCCACAGGCTTAATAATGTGTCTGACTGTTTTAATCAACCTACTGACTGTAGTTCAGAAATTCACAAAGCAAGTAGTATCTTACTCATCCTGGGAAAAAAAAAAAAAGAAAGATAAATATAGAATCAGGCCATGAGGTTGTATTGTAAGTTTGCTAAGAATAGTTGCAAAGGGGATTACTCAATCACTGAGAGCAGTAGAGCAGTGGAACTTTTTTTTTCTTTTCCCAAAGAGTTGGGATTTTTTTTTTTTTTTTTGATGAGTAGTGCTTCAGCAGCCCTCACAGTGAAGAGATGTATACAGACTTCTGGTCCTACAAGCACCATGCCACCAGTTTTAAATAGATATACAAGCAGATGAAGAATCAAGCCAGAGTTTACTGAGCTCAAACAAATTCAGTCACAGGAGTGAGACAGAAATTGATGACTAAATAAATAAAATATTAAGTGCATTACATTGCTTCTTTTTTTTTGACTTTAAAAAAGTCAACTGCAATTCATTCAGATACAGCAAAATATTGTGGGGCCAAAAGACTGTTCAATTTCAGCTGCTGATTTGGACTCATGAGCAGATGAGAGGCACCTTGGAGGGCAGATTATTTTGCACTGCTAAAGCATCCAGACTTGTATAGACTGCTGATATTCTGTATTTATACACTTCTTGATCTTAAAACTAATTTTAAAACTTTTAGAAGTCAACAAAAATTATTACCATTGTGCTTTATGCTAGTGAAGCTTTTGCTGAAAAACAGGACACATTTCAATAGCAAGATTAGCTAGACTGTGAAATATTACCCCTCAGGGAAGTTGTAGGAGACCAGTTGCATGGATCATTTAAATGCAATTAGAAAAACCAGCAGAGGATGGAGCCAGGCAATTCCCCCTCCCCGCCCCCATTTCCTTCCTCCCCAAATAAGTTTGAAAAATGTCATTTGGGGAAATAATAATGGATTCAGGTTGCATTTAGCAAGTAGTTTTGGCTGAGAAGGGACAAATTTGAAGATCTTTTCTTCCAGTAATTTTATGAAAATGTCTGCATGTTTGGGAAAGAAGTTTCACACTAAAAATGGGACTTGCTATTTTGCAATTTAGTGCTTTCATTTATGAGTTGGGTCATGCTTGTTCCAGGTTGATGTAAAAATACATAATTATATTTTTATTTTCCTGATTCTTTTTTTGCCCAAGATCAGATTTTAATTGAGCTATTCTTTTGTTTATTTGCTTGTTTTCCATCACAGTCAACAAAACGATCTGTTATTTGCACAGTTCTAGAAAATATACTGAGAAGTTAGTTTCAAGCTTATAGAAGGACAGACTTCATGTCTTTTCCGGTGAGGTCTCTTTCATTTAGAGCCTGTGATTTACAGGTTGAGTTGGCTGTCTCAGCCTAAGTAATGCCTTTACTAGCTTTCAAGTTTGATTTTTCTGAAAATCTGGTGATGAGTAGGAATTACTTCAGTTTCAGTAAGAGGTACACTTTTGTATTCCCTCTCAAAATTAGGGTCTAAATAACTCAAATCTGCTGCTTAAAGCTACAGCAGTTCTAAACAGAAGTAAAGACTAAAAGGGTCTATAGTGGTTCTTAAGTCTTAGATTGCTTTTCTGAACAAGGGGGAATTTTACCTGGGGAGCCCTGGAAGGTTGCCTCTTATGCAGCTTCCACTGTATGTGTGTCATTCTCTGACAGATAGAAAAGAACTGAAACCAGCAACACTTCATAAAGATAAGAGTTTTGGGAGCTACTGGGATTAACACAGCAATATTTAGCAATCTATTGTGAAGCAACAGATGTATAATTCAATATAAATAATGTCATTAATCATATTTCTTTCTTAAATTGTGATTAAAAAGAAGTACTTAGAATTAGAAGTTGACTACAAGAGCTTGTTTTTGTCTCGTTACTTCAGAAAGGTGGTGTTTTTCCCTCTCTTGCTCTCTGTTGTTAATTAGGGAAGTGGTGATGGATGTGTAGATTAGGTTGCACATAATCTCATCTGAATATTTAATCATAAATGATTAAGATGAAGATTTATAGCATAGATTTTG
The DNA here is from genome assembly GCF_001604755.1 of Lepidothrix coronata. Lineage (NCBI taxonomy): Eukaryota > Metazoa > Chordata > Aves > Passeriformes > Pipridae > Lepidothrix > Lepidothrix coronata. The sequence continues at coordinate 493,314 of NW_016690186.1, read as the reverse complement.
ACATTCCGGGTGATATAGCAAGGTTAATAGAGCTATATTCTCCCCAGTTACAGATTGTCTGGGAAAGTTGGAAAGACAATAGTGTCTACTGACATTAGAGGGCAATAAGATCTCCAAGAATGTTCTTTCCCTTTTTTATTTTTGTAAAAAAAATTGTGCTGATAGTCTGATGCAACATTAAAAGTTCTGTGAGGGAAAATTTAAACAGAAAACAAAAACAAAATTGAAAGGAAAATTCTACTCTAATAAAACATACAGCTGTGGATTCTCATAGAAATATATATGCAGGTCTGATTTATTTAAAAAATCTGAGATGTTATTTGATGGAATAAGCAGCTAATGTGATACAGTATGACCAAGGTCAGAAATTGTCCTATACCCTTGAGTTGTACTTTTTTGGATTGAAGACTACTGAATTGCATGTTCCACACACTCTGGAGAGGACAAGACTATTGATATCCTCAGGACCACATGAGCTGGGTATGCAATCATGGGTATAGTTGCATGCATTAGCTACACGAATAACTGGAAAGTTATTAGGAAGTATAGTAGTACCATGATTATTAGTACGATATTTGTACAATATATTCTTTTATAATCTCCCAACAAGAAGGAATAATTGATTAATTATAATGCTGCTCTGCAGGATCTGATAATTAGATATCATTAGATAATTCTTGTTTCACTGGAGGAAGAACTGAGATTTGAAAAAGTATGGCCACAATAAAAATAAAAACTTAAAAAAACCCAAAGCCCGGCAAAACAAAACATGCACACAAAAAAAAAAAAAAAAGAAAGGCATGTATGATGGAAGTTGAGCATCTGCATGCAAAATTCAATCTGAAATTCAGTTCAACCACCATCTCTCTGGAAACACTCAAACTCTGTGGGCATCATATTTTTAAACTATACATTTATGAATTAAAAAAAGGAAGAAAGGACATGTAGAAATATCTAAGCATTAATATTATTGGTCAACTTGTTGTCTGTGTCACCCTAGATCTGCCTGGGATATAAAAATTAGAAAGTGTTTAGTACATCTATTTTGGGATGCACTGAGACAGACAGTCTGCAGGGTTGCCAATGAATATTCTGGGACCAAAATCTTTGAAATTATTAGCTCAGGTGTTATACTGTTTTCAGGCTCTGTGGTAACATACCCATGCAGTGCCACTTGGCATTGTGCAGGTGTATCACTTACTGCCAGATCACCTTGTCATTGTTTTTCTCTCGGAGTAGGGCTTAGGATAGGGTACTCACTAGTACTCAGCATTGGCCAAAGTGTATTGCCACTCAAGGCAATGAAAATTTTTACCAGGCCCTTTAAAAAGAGAGCTAGGAGATTGACATTTTTAAAAATCTATGTTATGGGAATTCACAAAGAATGAATTTATCCTCAGAAACCTAATCTTGCATTCAGCTTGAAGAAGGGAGTGTCCCCCAGGAGGGGAGTTGACAGCAGAAGACTGGTTATAGCTGCTTGGTACTTTGAATTATAGCCCTGGAAGAGCCCATCTCTTCTGCTGCCCGTGGGAGGAACCTAGGGAGCCTGGGAAAAAGTCAGGCACTGTAAATATCTCACCAAGTGGCTTTTCTTCCTGTCTTCCTTACTTCTGTATGTCTAGCCCTGGGCTGTTGTTGCTCTCCCTTTCTTGCATCTACTGACATTACCCCTGCCTACTCCTGTCATTCTTGTTCCCTGTTACCAGATTTCAGGTGGGAGTACTACCTTTTCCGTTCAAAAATGCCTCCCCTATAACATTGACCCAACTTGGGTGGTCATATCTGTTTGCTTGTGAAATCTATCATGTAATTTGTGTTGAGGATAGAAGGATAATTGCTCCAACAGCACCAAAGGTAGCTGTCCTTTTTCATTTTATAGGGAGCGGATTTTTTTACCAGACTTTGCAACTTCAAGCAGTAAATGAGCTGTTTAAGCCTTTTTGTAAAAGCCATTGTTCTCTCTCTGTAAAGTCAAAAGAATTGACATATCTCATTAGTCTGTTAAGCAGTACAAAGATAAATGCTTTATATATAAGAATGAATACAGATGATGATAGCAGTTAATTGGTAGGCTTTATAAATATAAACTAGTGTGTCTATGAAGAACTTTTCCTTCTGGAATATCATGATTTTTTTCTCATTTCATGGATAATTTAGTGTTCTAAATAGATGAATACTAATATTAGTTGGGCACAAATGAAAACTGTTTACAGTAAAACATGAATATTGTCTGTTCTTAGTTAAGAAAAACTGGTTTTAACTTTTGGTTGTGTTTCTTTCATAAACAGTTGGAGGTTTAGATAGAATAGGGGTGTTAATGACTTTGTAAAGAACATATGAGATGATTGAATTCTCATAGGCAAGTGGTGAGTTGTGATCACTGTTTCTTGCTGGCTACAAATAAATTATAAAGCTAATCCATGCTTAAATGTTTCAGTTTTCTTTCTGTATTGTTGTTCAGCTGGATAGTTATTTACTAGTGCAAAATCAAGCTTGATACACAAACAAAATCCTAGTATTTTTTCCTCAAGCGTATATAGATGTACGTAAGGCAGAAAAATGTGTTGTCAGCTCCCAATTTATTTGAAATTCAGCACTTCTCAGCAAATTTTGTTCACTTATGTATTTGTTTCATTTACCTCCAGAGTCTTGTCTTAGAATATGTTTCTGTGGATAATTACACTAATAGGTCCATTTAAAAGCCTGCTGAGCAGGGCTGGACCTTTAAACTGTAAACTTTGTCAGGCAAAGACCATAACTAAAGTGCTTATAAAATTCATATCTTGGCAATGATGGGTAACATGCCTGGAATTGGAAAATAATAGCAGAAGCTAATGAGGGGATTTCCAGGAAATTAACTCAATCAAGTAGGGCATCTTAACCCTAATGGGAGACATGCCTGCTTTTTTAGTCAGAATGTCCTTTTGCATGGGAATTGTGTGATGTCTGGTGAAGGGACAGGATATCCTAATAATGATTGGCTACTCTTCCCGGTGTATCAGCAGGACTAGTAAAAGATATTTTCCCTTCCTACAAGCCTTCTTCCCTTTTATTCTGAAGCCATCATGCCTACAGCAGCACCACCAAATGCCACTCTGAGTGAGACACATTTTTGATGCATGCTTGGGAGTAAGTTAACAGCACTGAACTGACAGTGGCCTGTAACATAACCCAGGGTTGAAGGTACTGAAGGTAGACAGAGATGAATGATCAGTGTGTTAAGATATGATCCGTGTAGCAGTCCTCACTATGCAATTCCTGAAGGGCAGGTATAGTTAATACAGAGGAGAGATATGCCTTTTTGTATGCATACTGCTACATTCATAAGTGAAAAGTAAAAACTTTTCTGTTTTTTTCTGGTGAGTTCACAAAACTGCAGAAAAGCAGCATTAGTTGGTAATAAAGAAATAAATTGTTCATCTGTGTTGCCAATATTAAAAGAGCAGATGTGATAGATTTTCCTAAAAGAACTGTTTATTCATATGCTGAAGTCAGGAAGAGCATAATTAGAAGTTAACTAAAAATAAGAGCCAGTTTTCTTATTGACAGCTGCCTAGGCAAGTATCTGTACAGCAAAAAATATTCGACCCCAACATGTACTTCTAAAATTGCTAACTGCTAAATTTGCTCAGACGGGTCATGCTGTTGTTGGTTCTTTTGCTGCTAAGAAGTGACACTAATGATTACATTTCCATTTTGAAAGCTATTTTTATTGCAGTACTTAGAAACTATGAAAAAATCTTTACTGGTACTATTGGCAGGAAAACTACTTTTTTCAAAGACATTCTACTAAATGGAGTAGAATTTCCTAATAGCTTTTGATTAAAATAGTGTTTTTTTTAATTTCTGAATCCTTTAAATATATTTTGCCAGTGCTTTGTTGCATCGCTTCAACTTTAATGCTGTCAGTGCAAAATTTCTCTTTAAAGGACACTTGAATTCTGTCAATAGCCAACACCCCATCTGTTCTAGACAGCGGCATAAATGGGATCATTTTTTTCATCAATAGTTCTATCCGGAAAAAAAACCCCACAACAAAGTTTTGCAGAAAAGCAGTTTTCTAGCATCTTATTCATAAGCCTATGCATATGCATTCCCGCAAGCACACACAGACATTCCCTTCTGCATACTATCTGATTGGTATAAGAGATGGCATAAGCATAAGGATTTATGAATAGACCTACATATGATAATATCAGCCATGTTCAGATCCATTCTCTTCCACTGTTTTTGCAGGCAGCTTTCTGGTGCTTTGCAACAACTTGATTTAAGGCACTGTTATAAATGCTGTCCTTTGATACTTGGACCAATTCCTTACTGGTATGAATTTTCACCAGTGATATCTTGAGGCCTAGCAGCAGTTTTCCAGCAGTAATGGCTGAGAAGACAGGAGCTGCTTAATAATTATATATCATTTCAGTTGAAATGGAAATTGAGAAGTCTCCGTATGAACCTCATTAATCCTGTCCGATGTATATACGCGGAGGCATGATATGCACATTTGTGGTCCCAGAATGATGTGCATCTTGGGACCATCAAGCTGCATGACATCTCCCAGAGATAACCTCAGTCCTTCCTCCTGCCATTTTGGTGGGAACTCTTGTTGAGGCCTGCCTTGAATGAGAAATAAACTCTTTGGAAGATTGCCTCTGCTGGTGGTTTGCTGGAGAGCACTCTGGGACCTGCATGTTCATGAGGCTCACTGAATAATTCTGTCATGAAAGCATTTCAGACAATTTGCTTTCAGTCAATGGGATCACTTGCTTCAGCCTGGAATGGCATCACAGTGTTGTTACTGTTGAGCTCTGCCTTGCATGACCCTTGTGGAAACAGTTGGGGAGCACGAACCTCCAAAAGTACGGTGAAAACTGACCAGATGAAAAACATGTCAGACGAAGTAAATAGTCAAGAATGGAGGCAAGGAACATTGAGTTAAATCTTATCTAGATCTGCTAATGGTACAGGTTACTATTGATGCCAACAAAAATTAATTTCATTTGTATTTAGTTCCATGATGTTTTAAATATTTTTCATTAAAAATGTTTATCGACTGCTTTTGTTTTAACTCATCAAATATAGCACTTCATAAATGACAGAAAGAAATCAAATGAGGAGAGCTTTCTATCATGAATTTTAATAGTATCACTGGTCCATGTTTTATTTTTTAAATGAAAAATTTTCATCTCATCCAGAATTCTGGCCCAAGTCCAACATCACAGCTATTGTGTACTGGAATCCTCCAAAAAGGTAATCCAAATTAAATAGAAGTGTGAATCCACAGTGGATTAATTAAATGACATTGAACTCTCATGTGGATACTCTGAATCAGAATTAAAAGTGTCTTGATTCAATTTAACTTAATTTCCAGAGTAAATGAGTTAATTGAGCATACTGTAATTTTGAATGAAAGTGTCTACACAGAGGTTTAATATGTTTTGACTAATCCACTTTAAAAATTAATTCAGATTAACTTTCTTGAGTGATCCTTGTACTGGCAAACCCTTGGTAACTTGATAGGAAGTCAAAGAAAGGCTGCTGCTCCAAAAAGAAGACTGTTATTGTGACCAGCAGTTCAGACTTGATCTTTGTGTTGGAATTTTGTACATCAAGAAACGGCTTTATTTCTTGGTTCATAAATTGTTCTTCTTTAATAAAATTCATTCTATCAAAGAAATGGAAAATAGTTGTGCAGCCTCAAAAGTGAAGTACAGGTAATGGTGCAGTTGGTATTGCCACAGGAGGTTGCTTTATGTGATTCATTTCTGAACATCAGAGCAGGGAGATACCAAGTATTTCTGGTATTACAAGAACAGAGTAACAGCATTTTTCAAAAGATGAGAAGGATAGAGAAATTCAGTTAGCATTTTTTATTTTGTAAGGTAATAATGAACCACCATGGACCTATTCCACTCTTGATTATAAGCTAATAGGGAATCATTGAGATAAGAGTGTGAAGAGAATACTGCCCTGGTATAAAGAAAAGCAAATTAATTGGTAGCTTTACATGATCAAATCATGTGAGTTAAGAGTGGTTACAGTATTGGCAGTACCAGCAGTCAGGACAGAAAAGAGAAGGTGAACGTGACTTGATATCTGTGCAACAATGGATAGGGGAATGATAAGGAAGAGGGAAGTAGAGAAGCACAGGTATCTCTTTCAATGGTGAAGATTCCTGAGCAAAAACTCTGGGTGCTATCCCACCTTAATCAGGTCTCCTGAATGAGCTATGAATCATTAGCTGGACCTTACAGGGATGAAGCTGGAATGAAAGAGGTGGAGTGACTAATCTAAGTAAGCCATGCCTGTACGGGCTTCCCTGAGCCACTATGTTCGTCTGTCCCATGATTCCTGGCACTGCTGTGACATTTTGGAATTGTTGACTGTCTCAGCTAAAGGCATGGAGAGGGAGATGTTTTCTCTTCCTTCAGCTGATTATAAAAAACAATATGTAAGGTGCCATATGAGACCCAAGTACTATCAAGCAAAGAGCATGTTCATCACTGGAAAAATATCAGGAAAGAGGGATAAGGACTCAGCCGCTATCTTGCAGAAATAGTACTTCCTCCACTGACGCAGAGATTAACATATTTAAATTGGTCAGCTTTTTTTCTTCATTGGTATTTTATTATAATTTTTGTGGTAAGTAATTTATGGACTCCTTAAGACTTCAGGACTCAGTGTTTTGTAATGGTAATGTGAATACGAAGAACCTACAGAGCTGAGACAGTTTCAAGTGCATTCTTTAATTGTACTTTGAATCTTTGTCCTTATTACCCACTTCTGTTATACTCTGTCCCTTTCAAGAGCCTTTAAGACCAAATAGCAGCCTTCAAGCATTTACAGAAATTGCAGCACCTATTGCTAGTAAAATTAAGAAACAGATGCATAAGAAAATAAGCTTTTTAAACGCCTACTTTAATTTTACTGCAAGAATAAGGTCTGGAAACAAAGCCCTGATTGGAAAAGCGCAGAGAATCAAAAACAAGTTGCATGAGTGTCTTCACTACATCTTTTAATTATGATGAAATTTTGCCACATTTTCATTCTGTATTATTATCAGAGCACAATTTTCATGCCTTTCATATTCTAAAAACTCCAGAGTGACACACACATTTATTTCTAGTATTAAATTGTGCTGCTAAAGCACATTCTGTTTGGTGTGACGTCCTTTCAGTTTAATTTTCTCCAAAAATCCGTTTCATCTTTTCAGAATATAAATGGCATACCATTGACCCTTCAACTTCCTGCTATTCCCTCCTGCCTTCAGTACTCAGATGACTAAGTTGGGAACGTGTTCAAGTGGTGGCATCTGGCTCTTTGGGGAGCTCTGTGAGCGATTACGTTGGCAGCTTTACAGATGCCTCTTCATGCATTGTGGGGTGAATCTGAGCTTTTATCTTTTAGATATCTGTGATTTGGAAGATCTTGCATGCTGGTAAATAACTACACTCTTCCCTTCTTGAGTATCCGTTCAAGGCTAAAGTAAATGCAGCTGCATTAAAAGCTCATTGCTTTATGAACCAGACATAAATAAAAAACATACCAGTGTTCATTTACAAAATGGTTTTTAAAGGCTTGGATACATAAACAGCATCCTCCTTAAAGACTCTACTCTTCCAGATAACAGACATTGTCTTGTTAGCCAGGTATTTCCCAACTGGAAATTTAAGTACTAATCCTTGAAAGAGAAACTGTTAGTTCTTTAAAGAGAGTATTTCCTTATAGCTCCCTTTAAAAACTAGTTGATTCAGGTGTGCTTGAAGAATATTAAAACCTGGATACTTTGGGGTATATTTTTTTAAATAGGTGCATATGTTAGATATATTTAGAATAATCAGAAGAAAGCCTTATCAAAAGGTTGTTTTTTCTCAGAAATCAGTCAGTTGACGCTGAAGTAGAATGTAGAGACAGGCTGGAGTTCAAAGAGCACTGATAGATGCAAGAGGGTGAGAGCTTCCAGACTCTATAGCCTTTGATTTTTTGACCCGAGATAAAGTGTGGAGACTAATTTATTTTTATTTTCAGGGCATATCTGACTTGATCTCAAGCAATTTTCTTAATTTCTTCTGGAGACATGGAGGCATGTGTAAGTAGGCATTATTAAGGCTTGAAAATCTGTCAGTATGTGTAACACAGTTAGCTGGAACATCTAAAAGACATCAAAGTCTTAAATGAGATATCTTTAAGTGATGATGTCTCATTTCATCCTGAACTGAGTTCAGAGGACGGCAGATTTACATGTGAAAATGTCATGAGTGCACCTAATACAGCACACTCCAGGATTATTCTGTGGAATCCGTACAGAGCAGAGGGGGCAGTCTGGTCCAGAGCTTAGATAATGGATATAGATAATGGATTTATAGATAATATCAGCTTCAAAAAAATCTGGTCTGGGTCATAGAATAACATTTGCTAGTTGCATTACTGGCAAGATTACATATTGCCTTTTGGGGTCTGAGCTTGGTGAATTCAAGAGGAACCAATTTTTATAGTTGCAGGAGAAAAAATGAAGTCTTCAGACATGGCAGAGCCTCCCACAAGTGCTGAGAAAACACTTGAGGTATATGATGTAATCTGGAAAATCCTGGTATCAGGATGCTGTGTCATCTGAGAAAATTCTTTAGAATTTTTACTTTGATTAAAGCTGCTTGATTATAATGTTTGATTAGGAACTGTTTCATAATGTGTTCCTTAAGAAGCATTCCAGGATTGAGGAGTTTTACATAGCATTTCTAATGAGATGGATTTCGAGCAAATACACCATATCAGAGTTATTATGAGTTCATAATCTCTTTTAATACTTAGAAATAGCAACTTCTGACTGATCTTTTTCCAGTTGTAAGTCTGTAATGTACTCATTTGAAAGATTAGCTGATATTTTGTAAGGCTACCTAAAGTAAAATGTGAATCAGCTTAAAGGACTTAGCAGAAAGACAGAATTTTTATATATCCCATAGAAGATTGAATTACAGCCCTTGAAGATCCTGTGTTCACACTCCCAGTCACAGCTAAGAGACAGTAAAAATTATTACTGAACTGCGAAGATCCTATGACTTTCATGTGTCTTAGCCAATTTGATTATTGAACTGTACCTGGTTTTAATTTCTGCCTGAAACAACTGGCACACAGAGGAACATGGCAATGGCCTTAGACAACCCTTCTTCTGGCATTTAAGAGAAAAAGTAAGGAGGTAGCTAATTTTGAAGGCAATCGTGACTCTCCATTCCTTCTCCCTGGGGGAGAGAGATGAACAAAACTGGCCAGACTCAGAAGGGCCAGACAGGGCCCTCAGGGAGAACTCTGAAGTTAGGGAAGATAATATGTAACCTGGCTTTTGTGACAGTGTTTTCTCCAGTTGCTTTTTCTTATGGTTTCTATTGAAGCTGTTTGGAGCTACTGTATTTATCATCCAGCCACCTCTCCAGAAAGATGTCCCTTGAAGATGTCAAACTCATTAGGACCTGCTGAAAAATGAGGTTGGTACATAGTGAAGACATCTAACTGATGAAACCAGGAGGTTTTTTTTGCATTTAGGTCTTCACCCTTGGAACACAACCTGATGTTATTTTGTGATGAAACCTGGATATATACCCCTGGTGTCTCTGAAAATAAGTCTGGGTATATGAGTCAAAAGAGAGATAGGATACACACCAGCAGGTCTTGATAAGAGACCAGAACTTCAGAGAGTATTGTGATGTGCATTGACACTGCACGTAAGAAGCAGTTTGGTGTTCTACCTCAGAAGTCTCCAAAGTAGGGTGCGTGCACAAGACAATCCATGGAAGCATAGGAAAGATATACATTTTGTGCCATTAATAAATTAAATAATATTTATTCATTAATGTAGAAAATAAGGTTTTTTAAAAGTATTTATTTATTCCTTAGATCATCCTTTTCCATTTCTATTTTTGTGTATGCTTAAGAATATGCATAATATATTAGTATAGTAGCACATTAATATAATAAATAAATAAATAAAATTTATTTTGCTGAAAAGGATTTTACTGGTAGGTGTTCACAATCAAAAAAGTTTGGAGGCCACTGATGGAGTTTATTTCTCAGGCCTTTCTGTAAGGCAAGAAAAGATAAACTCTAAGAGTGTTGCCTTAGTAAGATAGTCTCTGTAAATTCAAATGTACAACCTCTCTGTTGTAAATCAGCCAAGAACATAAAAGTAATTTCTGAAGGTATTATGTGACTGGGGAAAGATTAGGAAAAGGGACCATTTCCATCAACATGAAATATTCTTTATTTGTATAATGTTTAACTACTACTTACTAAAAGGTAGTTCAACCTTCATTATAATTATTTTAAAATTACTGCATTTACTTAGAAACAAACTCAGACTAAAGGGACTTAAATGCAATAATTCATCCTCTTAAGCAGATAAGTTTCTTGATGGAAGCTCAATTCCAAATTTATAATAATGAAAGGCAGCAAAGAATGATGAGATATTTTGTTGCCCGTGCTAAGTATTATTAAAAAGAACTATGTGTACAGTTCCTTTTTTTGTCTTTCTTAAAAAATTTCCCAGACAGATGAAATCTCTTATATATTGAGTAAGGCAGAAGCATAACCAGCTTCATGCAGTTGTATCAGTAGAAAAGAATAGTGTGAAAGACAAATGGGAAATTAAGCAAATTTCAAGCATGAATAGGTAGGATCAATTTTGCAAGCCATCTATCTGAACTTGCTTTAGGAAACAGTAGGAATGCCATGAAAAATCTTAAAACTAAAAATAATTTATTATTGGTTTAAGTACTTCACGTTCTGAATGCCTGCTTCTCTGTTGCACTGAAAAATGTCCAACAAAAAATCTCTATGCCTCCAGGTCTTAAGATCTACCTATAAAATAGAGAAAACCAGTGGAATACTCACTTCTCATCTTCCTCTTGGGTTTTAATCTATGTGTTGACAAATGGAAATAAAACACAAATGGACAGTAATATGCCAAAGTCTATCACAATGTATGTATATAAAGTCAACAAGGTTCAAAGCCTATAAACAATAATTTCTAAACTCTCGCCCCAGTCAGCTCAAAGAACAGAAGCGATTCTATAGCCTGTAACATGTCCTAGCTTTGGCAGAACTGGGTCTGTTGACCCAACAGAGTGAAAGCCAGGACCACACAGGAAGCAAATCCTGAGGGCGCAGCTTGTGGAAGTGGATGCTTTCAGCTTCCAGCTGACACTGAATCATTTCAAGAAGTCAATTCTCTGCTTATTTAGGGCCAAACCAGTTTTTTATCAATTTCTGTATCTTACTACTTATATATGCTCTTGTACAGAATTCACAGTCTACATTGTACTGGCCTCTTAAGAGTTTCTAGACATACATATGAGGGTATCTGTGTAATATGTGTGATACAGGCAATTCCATGCTTTACTGGTGTTGGTTTCCAAATGACTCTGAGGCATAATGTGTTAGTTGTTTAATCTTCAGAGTCATTGCATGAATAGCTAAAATAAGTTACTTGCTGCTGCTTTGTTAAGTTAGGTGAGCCATTATGTTAGTAAGTGATCTAGGAAATTAAGGGCAGGCAACTCTTACTCTGCTTGTTGTAAGAACAGCGTAATCATATAGAGGATGAGTCTGTTGATATGCGCATATAGCTATGCATTCCACTGTGTAACGTAAAGAATTTTCAGAGAGGTAAAGAAGTCTGTATGATAGATGCACAGCACTGTAGCAAAACTGCCACTAGTAATATTTGATGAGCTCAAACTACAATTCACTTTCAGTGGTCACTCTCTGCTGCCAGCACTGCCGCATCCTAGCTTGTGCTGCATAATTCTCCTTTGAAGATTTTGACTCAATGATGCTTCTCCTAGACCCCTCATGTAGTGAATCCTTTCCTGCCCCTTCCCACATTGTCTGTTCTTTGCTGACATAGCCCTTTCACTGCCTTTCCCTGCTGTTCTGCTTGCACAGGGAGAAGGCACACAATCCTGTAGTCCTTCATTGTTTAAGCAACAGCAGACAGTGTCTCGTTAAAAAAAAAATTAAATAACTGCAATTAAATAGTGAGATTTTTTCCCCTCAAAGACATACATTGAACTTTCCATCTGTACCAAAAATTATAAAAAAAAATCTAATCCCGAACTAAACCACATAATATGTGAAGGAGAGGTAAGTAGAAAATGTGTACAGAAGTTGTGGCTTGGAAATGGGATCATTAACTGTGCTGACATTCCTGCAGTATTTCCAATTTGATCTTTAGGTGATCTTCATTGGCTTAAAAATGGTGAAATTTTAACTGTAATGAATTTCTGCCTCTGTTTCTTTCTATTTGTTGGCTTTTTAAGATCAAGGAGAACAATTCAAGATTTTTCCTAAGCATATGGTTCAGAATTGTATTAGTTTTTAAAGATGTATTATTTTTATGTAATCTCATTATACCACCCCTAGGGAAAATACCAATTATTGTGTGATTTGCATGAGTTGGCAGCGCTGAAACAGTAGTGTGGTACAGTGCAGCATATCACATGCTAATATCTCAGCACTGAGGTGACTAATCTGCTGTGTTAATTCTCTTTCCTTGGGGGATAACTTGAGAAGCCCTTTTCTTGACAGTGCTAATCTCACAGCTGACCCTTTAAGTATCTTAAATTTTCTTAAAAGCTCACAGAGAATAATGTGACAATATTTCCTGTTCTCTATTATGGATCCCATAAGAAGTGATGAAAAGAACAAATAAACAGCAAACAAAAGAAAACTCTTAGGTTAATGCCTTTTTTGGATTCCTTCATATTTTACACATTACCACTATTCACAGAATTCTTTCTAGAAATCTTTTAACTAACATTCATATCTCTCAAAAGAGGCACCACAATATATCTGTCTTTACTGGTTCTGTTAACACTCATGAGTAAGGAGTTAGAACTCATTTTGCATGTTCATTTAGTGCTTAAATTGGCAAGTTGAAGGTTTTTATGGCTTTACAATATGCTGTGATTTATTGTCTTTGTGAATTTATTTCCAAGATACAGACTGAGTAGAACAGTGGCATGCAAGAGACCAAATTCTGTTGGCATTTACCCTCTCATAGCTTTGCTGATTTTAATTAATAATACTGCAGGTTTGCACTGAGATCATGTCCACGTTCTAAAAGCTTTCTTGATTAAAGCTAAACTGAAAGGGCAAATTATAATTTGTTTAATTAATAGTCTCTAGTTCAAAATATTATAATTCAGGATGAGATCTCCAAGAAGGTTCATCTGTGAGCTGGGTTCCCAGGCCATTCAGTGAAATATTAATGCCAACTACCCTGAGACTGGAGTTCAGGGACTTTGGAAATCTCCACTGGGTTTGTGTTAGTATTAAAGCTTTTGAAGTAAAAACATCCAATGCCTGGGTATTTTCAAGGCACTGTAGGAGCACACAAAACATTCTGAGCATAGGTAGAATGCGGAATTATATCTTGTAATCATGAGCTTTTGATTCTTAAAGAATAGAATTTGCCTATATGGTCATTTATTAGACATGCCACTATTGATGTGTTTATGATTTCATTTCAATATTTACTTCACAGAAGTATTCAGAGGGCCTATCAAGATAAAGGACAGAGAAGACAAATAACTATCTTCCAAATGGCTATTTTAAGAAAAAAAGTAATCACTCATTCTCAGTGGCCAAGAGGACCAAGAAATCTTCAAACTGGTGTGAATATTAGGGAACACTTCCCGTGCAGAAAGAGAAGGGAGCAGCTGAGTGTATAAGATTGCCTTACCCAAGAAGCAGTGCACAACCCTCATGGCGGTGGTAATTTGTGCCATGGAAGGGAAACAGAACAGGTGAACAGGTTAGGTGAACATTTCTTGAAGTGTTTGATCTTCTTGGAAAATCCTCACAGTTGTACTGTGAAATAATCACAGTGTTCTGGTAAGGACTAGGAAAACATCTCATTTCAGGCAGCTATTACTGCAAAATATTTATGAAAAAATAATGTATGTACTCCTGCAGTCTCTTTTCAGTTGAAGGAACAGTGATGCTGAATTATATCATTTGGAATTAGAAGCCTTCTGAATATTGGGATAATGATAGTTCTAGGGGTATATTAATGAATCCATGTGAAGGAAGGCAGGGCTGAAAAATGGCTAATCAAAGCACAAGCTATTTTAAATGGATTCCAATTTTATCTCATGACCTTCACGAAAAATATGCAATATCTGTATCAGTAAATACTCTACTTTTTTTGCTGGCTTGGCGCTTCTAAAAATATTTTCTTCTTTATACTCAGGAAATAGAGAATACATACCACTTCAGACTAAATAGGGGTCAAAATACTTTTCTTGTCATTACCTTTATTTATAGAGCTCTGACAGTGGTTGAAAGGTAGATTTGAGGTAACTTTAAAAATCATGGAATGGTTTGGGCTTGAAGAAACCTTTAAAGATCATTTAATTCTAATCCCCCTTCCATGGGCATAGACAACTTTCGCTAGATCAGGTTGCTCAAAACCCCATCCAACCTGTGCATGTACTTTTCAGAAGTAATAAAAATACGAAGGGGAAAAATACCCTACATAATATCTGTCAGGATAATTTCTGAACCCAGATGAACATTTAAATACATAAGTAATTTAGTTTTTTAAATGTATGAAGCCTGGAATCATCATCATCTCCTAATTGGTGGGATATTGTGTAATGTCCCTTGTGGTTCTTAGTGTTGTCTGAGAATGGAATAGTAGTTGTGTGCTTAAGAGGGAAACTGTCATTTTTTCCCACCAGTATAGGATGTAATGGTAGTACAATGAAACTATTAATGGTCTGACAGTCACACGAATTCTCTAATTCATGAATAAATTTCTAACTCTGGCACTTCATGGATCCAAAGAGAAGTAGAGATCTTCTGGAACCATAGAGATGCTTTGCCTGTACTGAAGACCACAGTTGGAGTTTGAAAGTGTTTTGAAAGTGGACATGCTCTTGCTCTTGTTTCATCAAATTTCTCATACTTTTGGCATTCCATGAACAGTCCCATGACAGTCATGACTGGAACAGTCAGGAGATCCTTGGCTACTGTGAGAGGGGAAGACGGGAATACAAGGAGAACATCAAATAATCCCAATTTGGTTCTTTTTTGTTTCTATCACAGTAAGTCAGCTAACAGCTATAAAAAGAAAAAATTGCAACCCAATTGCATTAGGTTGCCTTGTGTATATTATCCTCCATTCTGTTATATGGTTAAGTGGTTATTTTTTAATAAAGCTTGTTAGGAAACACTTCTCAAAAGGGTTTTGATCTGAGATGCTCTTTTGATAAAAGCTGAAACATTTTCTCAACCTGTTTGTTTAAAAAAAATCATAGTGATTCTTTATGAAATCCAGAATAAAATTCTTGTTGAGCAGAAAGAAAAGCCAGTAGCAGAAATAGCAGGCTGATCCAGATTCACTTTAGATCTGGCTTGACATAGACACAGAAATGGTTTATATACATTTCCTCAATCAAAGAGAGAACTGAGCAGTGTATAGGCATGAATCTGTGTCTCTCATACTGTAGAATAAGTCTCTCTCAATTTTTTTTCCTATTGGTGTTCTCTTGCTTCATATTGATAAATGCTCATGATGCTGGGAAAAGGCAGGCTGATTCTAAAAGTGGTGGGAAGATCCTACATGCTTATTTTTGGCCCACTGAAATGTTAATTCAGTAGTATGAAGTCAAATGGTTCCAATAAATGTGACTAGGAGAAGTATATTTGGTATCAAGTCAAACTCCAGGGAGATCCCTAGGCACTTAATTATCATGTGTGCCTTCTCCCTCTTCTGCCTTCCCCTTGCCCAGCTTTTATTTAGTAAGTTTTGATTACGTATAGGTGTGAAATAGATATAATTTCTGAAGCCTTGTATTTTTATGGACTTTTATTTACCACTTAGCTTTAGATTTCAAGATGACAATGAAAATATGCAGGTGTTCTTGCATATTTTTACAGATTTGTAATAAAATAGTACTAACCCTTTTTCAGAATTCATTCCTTTAATGTCTAAATTGGTTTTGCTAAGGCTCACTTTTAAGACACTTATATTTTATAATTAATTCTAATGTAGTACTTTTAATAGCAGTGTTATACTTTAATAACACCTGCTGCCTCTATGTCTTTATCTAGTTCACAGAAAGTAGCAATTTTAGCCTTATCTCTTTGTGGTAAATGGTAACAAATATTTTCTTGTATAGCTTCCTTTTTTGTCCACTGGAAGATTGAGAAAAAAGTGTTTCTCTTTCTCAAAATCTTCACTCTCTTTGATTTCACAGTGGCTTGGTTCCAAGCATTTGTTTCAATGATTTGTTTCTTCCAGGGCCTTGAACTTTAGGTTCGTAAGGTGGAATAAAAATCAGCATCTTTTTTACCAGAAGCCACGGGCACTTGTCACTTGAAATCAAATAGAATTTCCATTAATGTGTAATAAAAGTTTTCTTTTGGACTGAATAATAGAGGGCAGCATAGCTGAAGCAAACTCTGAGATTTTATGAACATGGGAATCAAGATGTGCAGTAGCCTATTCTCATGGATGAAACACAATAAATAACAACCTGCAGTGGATCTGTATACAGCGACTTATTTAAGAGCCAAGGAGAGCAGAGCTTTTACCCTTCCTGGATAGCTTGTGCCCTCGCTTGCCTAGGTCTTGACTCCTCCACAGAGGAATTGCTGCCAACCTGCGAAGGAAAGTCATGTTGGTTCATACTGTGTTGCTGCTTGCAGTCACCCATCTGTAGCATGCCCAGCCAAGGTCCCTGAGCATCCCACAGCATCCCTCTCCTGGAAGCAAATCTCTAGGATCTTCACTGACTTCCAGGATCTCTTCTCCAGCGAAAATCTTACTTTGTTTTCAAGGCTGAAAGGTGTCCCTGCCCATGGCAGGGGTGGGAATGGAACTAGATGATCTTTAAGGTTCCTTCTAACCCCAATCATTCTATGATTCTTCCTTCTGAGATGACCTCCTCTGTTCAGCAACCCTTTGTGGCAGCAGCTGTTTTATCCAGAACCGCAAATCCCAGTTTCCCATTCTAAATAGTCAGTGCAGAAGCACAAGGCGTGATCAGCCTCCTAATTGGTGACTCTGTCTCAGGTCTCCTTATTAATAGGAGGATTCTGGTCATGCCAGTTCTGGTTAGCCCAGGTGTTACTGAAATTTCCTCTCAGTGTACCAGTTGTAGCTAGCGATTAGTAAGCTTGTGCTTGAGCACTCACAAGTTCAATTTTGGACATTCATACCCCCCAACTTGTCATGCACTCATTTATCAGTTGCCTGTTGGTGACCACAGTTCAAGCTATTTTTTTGCCTATTACAATCATCATCATCATCATCATCATCATGGCTGGGCTTCACGAATGAAGATTTGGGAAGGGCTCTACCCACGTTTGTTGCAAGCGCGTTGGTGGCTAAAAAGGCCAATACGAGATAGGCATGTCCAGTTGCAAAAGGCACAGCAGAAAGACTCCTTAGGTGGTATATTATGCAAGGCAC